>NW_027395557.1:0-55200 GCF_047715705.1 Aspergillus ambiguus | reverse complement strand
CAGATCAATAGCATAACGGTAATATTGTAGGAACAACTCACTCCCTATTGATATTTATCGCTCTGTCAGTCCTATATATCAATAGCATAACAGTGATATTGTACGTATAACTCACAATCTATTCGTAATAATAACTCTCAGTCTTGCAGATCAATAGCATAACCGTAATACTCTAGGTGTAACTCACAAGCTATTTAGGTTTACCACTCTGTCAGACCTGTATATCAATAGCATAACAGTAATATTGTAGGGACAACTCACGGTCTATTAATATTATCCCTCTGTCAGTCCTGCATATCAATAGCATAACAGCAATATTGGAGGAATAACTTACTTGCTATTCATATTATCGCTCTGTCAGTCCTGTATATCATAGTATAACAGTAATACTGTAGGTGCAACTCACAAGCTATTCGTAATAATAACTGTCAGTCCTGCATATCAATAGCATAGCAGTGATATTGTAGGTGCAACTCACAATCTATTCGTAATAATAACTGTCAGTCCTGCAGATCACTAGCATAACGGTGATATTGTGGGTATAACTCACATCCTATTAATATTATCGCTCTGTCAGTCCTGTATATCATAGTATAACAGTAATACTGTAGGTGTAACTCACAAGCTATTTATGTTTATCACTCTGTCAGACCTGTATATCACTAGCATAACAGGAATATTGTTAGTGTAACTCACAAGCTATTCATAATAATAACTGTCAGTCCTGCATATCAATAGCATAGCAGTAATATTGTGGGTATAACTCACGTCCTATTCATATTATCGCTCTGTCAGTCCTGCATATCATCGTATAACAGTAATATTGTGGGTATAACTCACATACTATTAATATTATCGCTCTGTCAGTCCTGTATATCATAGTATAACAGTAATACTGTAGGTGTAACTCACAAGCTATTTATGTTTATCACTCTGTCAGACCTGTATATCACTAGCATAACAGGAATATTGTTAGTGTAACTCACAAGCTATTCATAATAATAACTGTCAGTCCTGCATATCAATAGCATAGCAGTAATATTGTGGGTATAACTCACGTCCTATTCATATTATCGCTCTGTCAGTCCTGCATATCAATAGCATAACGGTAATATTGGAGGAATAACTCACTTGCTATTCATATTATCGCTCTGTCAGTCTTGCAAATCAATAGCATAACAGCAATATTGGAGGAATAACTCACAAGCTATTTAGGTTTATCACTCTGTCAGACCTGTATATCAATAGCATAAAAGTAATATTGTAGGGACAACTCACGGCCTATTAACATTATCCCTCTGTTAGTCCTGCATATCAATAGCATAACAGCAGTATTATGGGTATAACTCACGGTCTATCGAAATTTATCGCTCTGTCAGTCCTGCATATCAACAGCATAACGGTGATATTGTAGTGTAACTCACAATCTATTCGTAATAATAACTGTCAGTCCTGCATATCAATAGCATAGCAGTGATATTGTAGGTGCAACGCACAATCTAGTTATATTTATCGCTCTGTCAGTCCTGCAGATCACTAGCATAACAGGAATATTGTTGGTGTAACTCACAAGCTATTTATAATAATAACTGTCAGTACTGCATAATAATAGCATAACAGTGATATTGTGGGTATAACTCACTCCCTATTGATATTTATCGCTCTGTCAGTCCTGCATATTATAGTATAACAGTAGTATTGTACGTATAACTCACAACCTATTCGTAATAATAACCGTCAGTCCTGCATATTAATGATATAGCAGTGATATTGTAGGGGCAACTCACAAGCTATTTATATTTATCACTCTGTCAGTCCTGCAGATCAATAGCATAACAGGAATATTGTGGGTATAACTCACGTCCTATTTATATTATCGCTCTGTCAGTCCTGCATATCAATAGCATAACGGTAATATTGGAGGAATAACTCACGTCCTATTCATATTATCGCTCTGTCAGTTTTGCAGATCAATAGCATAACAGTAATATTGTTGGTGTAACTCACAAGCTAGTTATATTTATCGCTCTGTCAGTCCTGTATATCATAGTATAACATTAATACAGTAGGTGTAGCTCACAAGCTATTATGTTTACCACTCTGTCAGACCTGTATATCAATAGCATAACAGGAATATTGTAGGAACAACTCACGCTCTATTTATATTTATTACTCTGTCAGTCTTTCATATCATAGTATAACAGTAATATTGTACGTATAACTCACAACCTATTCGTAATAATAACTGTCAGTTCTGCATATTGATGGTATAGTAGTGATATTGTAGGTGCAACTCACAATCTATTCGTGATAATAACTGTCAGTGCTGCATAACAATAGCATAATGGTGATATTGTGGGAACAACTCACGTCCTATTAATATTATCGCTCTGTCAGTCCTGCATATCAATAGCATAACGGTAATATTGGAGGAATAACTCACTTGCTATTCATATTATCTCTCTGTCAGTCTTGCAGATCAATAGCATAACAGTAATATTGTTGGTGTAACTCACAAGCTAGTTATATTTATCGCTCTGTCAGTCCTGTATATCATAGTATAACATTAATACAGTAGGTGTAACTCACAAGCTATTCGTAATAATAACTGTCAGTCCTGCATATCAATAACATAACGGTGATATTGTAGGAACAACTCACGTCCTATTAATATTATCGCTCTGTCAGTCACAGTCACTCATTTGTATTGCAATAGGATGCCTAACTCACCTGTCGCTTAGCAATCACATCATCATTTGCGCATGCTGCCAACAAATGACTATCCTTCAACCCCTTTTTTGCCTGGCCTATGAAATTTGACATGACGTCCAGCGCGTGGATAATTATATCGTGGTCTATGCTTTCTCCAGCGAACTGAGGGTCCAATGAATGGCTTTCAAGTTCAGCAGTTTTATGTTTTATCTTGCCTATCTTCTCTCGTAGTCCTGGATAAGCGATGTCAAACTTTCCGTCGGTGTCCATAGCATATATATCGTCGGCGATAACTTCTACGCGGTGGAGACCACTGATGAATGGATATATTGATTCGTCATGGATTTCGCGGTGTGCAGACGTGTCGGCCGATTTGGGCATTCCGGTTATGCTGGCGTTTTGAGCATCCAAATAGCGGGCGCCCTCACTCAAATCGTGACTGAGTTTAATAATACCGGGACACGAGTTCGTATTTACCACCGCGAAGACAGCAACCGCTGTGGAGAAAAAGATGGTGATATCACTGAATCTCATAGCTGATAGTAATCGCAATACTTTCCAATCTCCAATACCAGCGGCTTGAAAATAGCGATGTTCAGCTGTTCTTATACCTGGATTGGGGCGCTTCCCAGGTACTTTATAGTCCAGGGGCAGGGGAGGAAACGTACACTGCTGATGTAATTCCGTGGAATCCTAATGGAACGAGCAGGTCACAGAACTGCGACACTGTGCCAAGTTATTTAAAAGAACTGTTCGGATCGTTCCGGTCCTGCGGAGAGCATCAGGAACCGTGTACACGTTCCGCACACTCCCGACGAGAATGTATCCCCGGCACCCCTTCATTATGTAAAACATTGTTGGCGAGTTAACTATAAATTTTAAAGGCGATCAGTGTACAATACTGAACGGCTGAAAAGTATAGTGAATTTAAAGAATACAACTTTCGGCCCTTGTTTAATAATAGCTGTATTAATAGTATATGTATCCGATCCATATAGCAAGATAATGTTTTTATTTGAGTAACATTTAGGGTGAAACGTCAATATTAAAAGCTTTTAGGTTGTCGGAAGCTTGTTAAATAGACCATCCGATCGTAACTATATAACGTGTTGTTAGGAACGTCTTAGTGAACAATAAGATTCGGATTTTTTAGTAAGTTATTCATATTTTGACACTCTCGGAAGTAAAAATATTGACCGAGAAAGAAGGATAGGATATTCCAAGAAACGCTTTGTAATACTTTCAGTGGGTGATCGAATAGAGCACGTCCGACCAAGTGTAGTTATTTAACTAAGTTTAAAAACTCTAGTGATTGTTAGTAGCACTTCGATATAGTTAACATGGTTATAAAGTACTGGAGCCCGTAATAAATTAAGAAAGCTTTCTGCCACAATTAGCAATAAATAAAAAAAAATAAGGAATGGATAGAGGAATGGATAGAGGGATGGATGGAGGGGTGGACGGGGGACATATGCAGGGAGGAATGAAGGGATGGATGCAGGGTGGACGGGGGGATACATGCAGGGACGGATGAAGGGCAAGTGTATTTATTATACTGAGAAAAATATTAGTGCTCCCATCAAGTGCAAAATTCGCGAACCTGTGAGAGTCTCTGGGTATTTTCTAGACAGGCTTAAATAGAACGGGATATCCTCATCAAAGAAGACTTCAATCCTGTCAAGTCCTATCTTCCTGCTATTATTTTATCTGGCTGAAAAAAGGACAATATGAGGCTCAATATTATTAAATTCTGGTTTTTTATATTTGGCCTGTTTTCATTATCCTTGGCTTTGAGCCACGAGGGTCCCTGCAACATGTTTGCGACTGCCGTGAAAAGTCAGCTTCGTCAGATTTACAACATCTTAAACGATAACCTACCTACCGAGGAAAGCCAACGTCGCCCTCAAGTTACTGCATTCACCGCATCGCTCCAAAGTCTCTTTAATAATCCTGATGATGAACTGCATACAAAATTGATGGAGTTATGTCTTCAGGAGAACCCTCATGAAGGGATCTCTCGCCGTCAAACATCCGACACTGACCCCTATTCCCCGGAGGCCTATCCGCCTGTGTACGATCAAGAGCTGTTAAACGACCTTCGAGCCGTTCTCAATGCTGTAGACAATGGACTTGGTAATTTGCTGGTCGGTCTGCTTACAGCACTGGGAACGCTCCTTGCAAAAATCATTAACAATCTTAATGCTGTCTTACAGGGAGAACCGAGTGGTTTGGATTTGTTAGGAATTCTTTTGTATGTTCTAGGAGGTCTAGGTAGTCTGCCAGACGGCGAGTGACTACGGAATCATTACACATGGCTGGGCAGAAGTAGGCATCGATTCCCTGCAGCGTGGGCATTAATTGTACGTAACACTTAGGCGTAACACTTAGGGCTACAATAGAGCTATCAAGTGGGAGGTTTCAATCACTCTCTGTAGGGTGTTGGTTGCCTGGGCTAACTGCTGTTTTCTTATATGACCACTTCCCGGCGGGACAGACAACGATGGCTAGGAGCCACCGACCCTGGAAGTATAGTGGCGGTTGATCTGCTGTATCCCTTGACTATCCTTTTTGACCCAAATCATGCTACGGGTCAGAGTAGTGTCTTCGTCTTCTGTCTTGTCATCCGTTGGAAGGATTGCCCGCCACTTGTTGTGAGAGAGTGACCCTTAGCATTTGGCGGGCAGACTATGTAGGGTTCTGAGATTAGAAGTAGGTCGTAGTATGTAAGTGTTTCATAGTTGAGAAAGCTGAGTTGATTCACTGCGCTTCTCTGGAGGTTTGAGTAAATGATCTTCAGCATTAGGAGTGATGGCTAGCCATGACACTGCCATTGCTAGTTTGCATCTGCTCACGGTTCCTCGGGCGATTGGCTTCATTTTCCATAATGATTTATCTAATCCCAAAGAAGGTAGTCCGTCTCAGTTTTCCACGGGGTATCTCGTGCTACAGGGGAAGTCGCAGACCACAGCAAACCGTGCACCTGTCACAGGACAGCTACAGGCAAGTGCTGATTTTCACGGTGGCTGTGACGCTCCGGCCGAACATGGGTCTGTATTACATAAGCAGGACAGCCTCTGGCCCTCCTTAGGAATGGCAACATCTCGCCTTTGAGTTTACAAGCTATGAGCTCGGCTTGCTCACGGGACGTTCTGGGTGATAGGCTCGTACAAGCTTCTCGCGATAGAGAGACCAGTGGAAATTAAAGTCGGGACAATTTCTCTGGTCGGCCTGCTACGAGCGGACAATAGTTTACCCCGCTCTTATCTAAAACGCGAGACGAACGACGCTCAACCATAGTTATGCTCTTCTCCAAATCGACAGGGCGAGGGTTTTTCAGAAGGAAGAATTCGAGTCTCAGCTTCGTCCTGTCGGCATTGTTGGCTAATCTAGCAACACGTGCCTCGGTGCCGTTATTAATAAGATCTGGTTTGGTGATGATTCCAACAGTCCGGAGGCCATCCTTGTCGAAACGTCGAGATCGTTGGATAATGCTCTGGGTATCCACATCGCTGCTTGCGGGGACGACGGCAAGGATAATTATCCGCGAGTTTTCTAAATACGAGTTCACAAGATCGTTAACAAGCTGCAGGTCGTCCTCGTTTTCAGACACCGAAATTAGCCCAGACCGGTCAACAAGGGTCAGATACAGACCAGTGTCCCCGACAACCTCCAAACGAAGTACATCAGCCGCAAACGTCGGGGCATCAGCCAAATCATTGGCTCCTTGAACGCCCATGAGTCTTGCCGCTTCATCGATAATGCCAGGCAACTGCGCAAGGTTAGCGACTTCGCGGTGAAAGGCACTCAACCTAGCCTTCTCATCTTCTGAGCGGGAGATGTGAGGGATAATAGTTGCGGTGTTCCGACGACATTTGGGCTCGTGGCGAAGGATAATTTCCGTGGCAAACCGAGTACAAACTCCGTCCTGGCGAGAAAAGGGGATACCACTGATCCCCTCTAAGACAGAGCTTTTGCCTGCTGATTGATCACCACAGACGACCAGCTGCGGAAGCGCGATATGGTCGCCAACCCTATTGGCACGGATGCGGTCGACTTAATTAAGTCTTTCAGAAGTCCTGGATGATACGAGGCCGAGTTCGCTTCGGACCTGACCACTGTCCAGCTGAATCCAATCCTTTTCTGCCGGAGTATCCATAGCGATGGGTACCCTTGATTGTCCGTCAGAAAGGTCCTATGGAGAAAAACCGGATCTTTATAGACTCGCTGAACGGTAATCACGTCCGAAACCGACTTGACCTTAAGTCATCGAGGACTTCTGAAAGACCAAATCAAGCCGACCGCATATCAAAGGGTCATGGGACTCACAGCGGAAAAGATGAATGCGAATGAGCGACGCTTTTGAAGGAATGAAGGGGACTCCTATTTATGATCATAAAGGAAAGACTGGTTACGAGATCGACTTGCCAATAGTTATGGTATGGTCCCGAAATTGGAAACACTTCGAGTGTTTTACGCAAGGAGTGAGTCAGACGACGATTCACCGCAATGCTCCCTTCCCTTACTATACACTCACTTTCTGAAACCGCCTCATTCAAGCACGCCTAATCCATTTGTCGAGCAAGGGGACTTCTGTTTTAGGGAGAGATAGGATCAACATGTGTTCTGTTTCTTCGAAGACGTTAATCTGATCCTATCGTATGTCAGTATTCGAGGGTCAAACAGGCCATCCGATACTCATTTTCAAGGAGTACAGCTCACTGGTAGATAGGATTGGCTAAATACTAAGATCCAAAAGAGATTCAGAAGTGGTTTGATCGTGTACAAATCACTATAATGCAGCATGGTATTGCTATGGAAGACATCTATAATTTCGATGAGACTGGCTTTGCTATGGGCCTAGTAGCTACTACTCGAGTAGTTACTAGAGCTGATTATTATCGGAAAGCAGCTCTTGTACAGCAGGTAATCGAGAATGGGTTACATCTATTAAGTGTATCAACTCTACTGGATGGGCGCTTCCGCCATGCATTATCTTCAAAGGGAAGGTTCAGATAGGAGGTTAGTATGAGAATATAACCTCTATACGCGACTGGAGACTTAAAGTTAGTCCTAATGACTGGACTACTGATGAAATCGGACTTCGCTGGCTTCAAAAACACTTTATTCCTCTTACTAGAAAACGCCCCCAGCCACTTCACGATTTAATGATCTCTCCATGTGGACCCTACAGCCAGGCGACAAAACCCATGTCGACCACAGCTGCCAAAGAAGCCGCTTTGGGGATAGATACCATGGGCGCGGTGTTGATTGACGCGGCCTTGAAACTGCTGGTAGAGGACAAGGTCTCCGTGGCGGTCGCATTCGGCGAGGCGACAGTCGAAGTCATGGCTGACGTAGCAGCGGCCGCATTGTAAGTGGTGGTGGAAAGAGAGCAGGAGACGAGGATATCATAGGCACCTGGAAGATACTTATTTTTCATCCGGTGAGAGTTAAAAGCGCATAAGTACATACCGTTCTCATGGCCCCTGTCGTGGTCACTTTGGTTGACGCGTTTAGTGTATTCGACGCGGCCATTACATTCATCACAGTCATTGTTGTCGCGGCTGTGGTCGAGATCACGGTCATCACGGTCATAACGGTCATCGTGATTATCGTTGAGGTCAACACCATAGTCCGTGCCATTGCTGCTGCCATAATCCACTATACAAGCCTCGCATAGAGGAATCAGTGTGGACGCCTTGTTCCAGTCGCAGATGCACTGGAGTTCGGCATGATCGTCGTCGTTATAGATACCATTGCATTTGCGGGCGATGCCAACTACAGGACCGCATGCTTTCCAACAACGGTTAGGAATATCATCATCGTCCAACTTCGTGCCGATGGCGACATTGCTCATGAGGATGAGACCAGAGAGAGCCAAAACTGGTAAACGTGCATGGTGGATAAGATATTTAAAGGAGATAAGACTTTGGTGATTGTTAGGTGTGCAGCAGACACACCCAAGGATGATGATAAATTCAGATTCAATTGATTGCGTGGATTCAGGGTATATTGTACTGGAAAGCGATAGATCGGCGGTCCTTATATAACTACCCGTCGTATTGTTTCTACGTTTGCCCCTGCGGGATGGATGGTGGCGGTAGGCATAGAAGCCCAGACATATGGTCGCCTCTGTCGCAGTGCAGTATAGCATGGAGTAATAATCAGAACCCAAAACTAGGCCTTTGGAATAAGTATGCGCATCACAAAAGTTCAATTTGGGGCGGTGGGTATCTGAACTCGGCCGAACCATTGCGATCAACCCGTGGACTGATGAATAAAAAGGTCGCTTAACTAGTTTTATGGTGCATTTACCGTCATGCCAAGCTGGTTCCCCGTAGACGAAGGTGTTGGATCGATCCAGCTCTTTAGTTATTTTATTTCGGATAGTGACTCCGTCCGCCCTTGAAACTCTTTGGCTAGACAACTGTGGGGAGTCACGGCCGGAACTCGTCGCTTTACCTGCTCGAAGAGCCATAGCAGAGTTAAGGTTTTTTCTGGCGCGTGGCGTAGCGAAACACGTGCTGAGAATCCGTTTTGCGGCTGAACCGTAAATGTCCTAGCATATTGTAGTAACGAAGAGCTATCGTACGGAAGGAAGACACGTCGATCAAGTAAGGATCAACGTCCGAACCGGCAAGTGTCGGCCGACAATGTATCAATTTTCTCAAGAACTCCCCGGGTTTCCCCGTTCCATCTCAATTGAGTATGCAGAATCATTTGATTGGTCGCCTGTGCGGAAATTTCTGACAGATCGCTACGACGTGCCAACGTTACCATATTACCATATATAGTCGTTTTTGAGGATCGGTTGTGAGAGATCAATAGACGGCACGTCAATATGTCAATGATCAGGGACATTATGTAGGTAGCGCGTATACGCCGCGAATAGCACATACAGCACATAATTCAACGCTTGTCTCTCCGAACCACATCCTATCCGACAGTCCTCGGTGTCTTCCTCGGTGGGCTAGGGATCTTCTTCCCTGGAATCACTCTCGCCGTCGCAGTCCAGTCCTTCTGGCGTGTTCTGTGGAAACAGAAGTATATTGTTAACTTCTTCCGAGGAGTGAATGTGTTGTAATTCAGAGGAAGATTGATTGTTCAATTCACGTCTGAAAACATGAGGGTTTATATACAAGATGGATATCAGGTTGATTGGAAATCAATCTGATTGTATCCGGAATAAATTCCGTATACGAAGCTCTATTGTCTACTTAATCGAGCCTCGATTCACAACAGAATGCATAAGCTGTAGGATTGGTGTTTACAGCTGTGTACCGACTTTGGGAAATTGGATCTAACTCCGCAGGATCGTGATGGGCAGAGTCTGGCGAAGGAGCCCTGGTGGGTTGTTATTGCCGCTCTCACATATGCCCAGAGTGCACGGTTCAAGGTCCCGCCTGCGGCTGCAATTGTGCTAGGTGCTGTGCTTGGGCTGTGTTGGTATGGAGTCGTCAGTCCTGCCTGGTGATGGAGTTTAGGTATTGCGGATACGCTGGAAGACTTGTTGAGAGCTAGGCAGGTCTCTATTCGTCGCGTAATATTTGGGAATGATCAGTTACTCAACATGATATATCAATCCATGGCGGAGTTATAAAAGGTTTCGGCCCGCTTTGTAACGCTCTGAACGCGAAGATCCATATATTTTCATCTGAACCAGATACATCTGATCATTTTGGCCGAGGTTTCTTATAAAATCATCTGATAATATGCGGCACGCTCTCGAAATGAACTGCTGCTTTCTTTCCTCAACTCAGTGTCCTAAACGAAATGGATCAGAACCCTCTCCAGCGGAGCTGCACATCTGCCGGACGACTAATGTAGAAATGGTGGGACTCAGACAACAACCCGATGGCATGCGTTTCACGCTCACCAGTCCAATGTGAAAAAGTGATAAACCTATTTCTGCTCAAGTATAGATCTGTCTTTGCTGTGCGTAGTAGGTTCCCAAATTACAGAGTCCATATCGTTTCAATTGCTTTGGTTACTGCTGACCCATTGACGCTGCAATAGCTCGTCGCTTATTCTGAAGCTCCAACATCATCAGCTGCATGCGATAATCTGTTTCTGCCACATGATTAATTTGGGATATTTGGGCCTCTGTTATCTCCTGGCGAGGCGATTCTTGTAGCTCGGAGTAACATCTCGCACTGGGTGGATGTCCGTAGAAGGCTGTACGCTGATTCACTGCAACCATCGGGAAGTATTTCCTGCAGCTATCAAGGGATGTAAATTCAACCCACTTTCGGTTTTGCGTGGTAAACTTCTGAAAACAACCACAGCTGGCACGGTCAATCAGAAGGTTTGTTACTTCAATGTATGTCAGTTCGAATCTATTTCCAATAGTATATTTGGAGGCAGACCTTTATCCCCATGCAGCATATGATTTATCACAGATGCGCATTTTTCTCCGTGAAGAACGACATGATACACTATGGTATTGCCATATTGTTTCGTGAAAGATTCAGTTTCTGCGTCCTCCCACGTTACTCGGATAGTTCCTAGCCCGGAACCCGCATGAAGAGCAATATCACGCGGCATCACTCGCAGTCTGGCTTTTACCACCCGCATCTGAAAACGGCGACGCTCATAACTTATCACTGAAGAAGCTAACTTGGACATTTCATCGTGCACCATCGTGAAGAGCTCCTCGATGACATGGTCGCATACGAACGGCCCGTTCGATGCGAACGAACTTATCCGGCAGGGAAATTTGTGTGTCCTGCCAATATCGAAAACGTGTTCGTTTAGTGTAACACTTTGACGCGCATGGTCGACCAATAATTCAATCTGACTGTCACTGCGAACAATATCGATATTTGATGGATACGAACAAAAGGCTAAAGAAGCTTTTAGGGCTCTCCATATAGTCATGCCAAACAATGTTTTTGGATATTCGCAAGCTGTGGCACTCTGGAACATATGGATACGCTGTTCGTCTGCCGTTCTGATTGGGACGCTTCCCCGCAGGAGGTTCCAAAGAGCATCTGGTAATCCGACTGGTTCCTTCCCAAGGATGTTTGTGATAACCCCAATGCTCTAGATATAATCAGCTAATGCCCAATGCACCTAAACATTATGTAACTTACTTTGGTGCCGGTTTTCTGACAGAAATAGAACTTTCGGCTGTCTGCTATCTTCAAGAGGTGTTTCCAGATAAGTAGTCTCGTGGTACTCTCTAGGAGTTCTTCTGCAAATTCAATATCCGGTGCGCGAGGGAAGTTCCGCCATATGTTCACGTAAAGTGGTAGGATCAATCCCTCATTCTTTTGAATGGCTGATTCCCATATTTTCCGCACAATATCCGCTTCCTGATGTCGATTAACCAGTCGCTTCCTATCACGGTTGACCTCCCCCTGGACAAAATTATAGCCCAGCCTGAACGGTCGCGGCTCCGAAATACTTGAAGGAAGAAGAAGCCCTTTCAAGAAAATTTTGCCGTAGTATCTTGGCTCCATAATCAGATCACCATGGTCGGTCTCGATAATGGACCCAGGGTAGGAATAACCTCGGATCTCAAGAGAGACATCCAGCCACTTTTTGAACTGCTCAAGCGGAACTCCTTGGCTGCTTGACTTGTGCTTGTGTCCAGGGCCGATCACTACCGTGACGTCCCTCCAGATACGTGACGTGAAGCGGGCCATTTCACGGCCCGGATTTGGTTTCCTTTTTGGAATGGCAGCCTGGCGCGAACTGACGATGCAGAGAAATTGGGATGATTCTGTCAAGGAGAAATTCCAATGTGTGTTATTCGTTTCCACGCACACATTGTAGTCCTCCCGCGACATTACCATCGCCGCTAACTTCAACCCTTCTCCATGGCACCCGGCGAGTTGGGCTTTTCCTCGCTTCGTAGTCTGACCAAATTGAAGGGCTTCTGGTTCAATCCGAGCGCAGGAGTTTGCCAGAGTGACTTTTTGGGAGCTCTTATTGTACTGAATAAATCCAAGGGCTTCTGACCTGCCTTGCTTCTTTGGGACCGTGACACATATCTGTCGTCCGTCTTCTTTGTAGACTGGTTGGAATGAGGCGAGGTCCAGTTTATATGTTTCGATGATCGCGTCTTTCCTGCACGAAATAAGCAATTACACCATTGAAGGTAATATAAAACCTACCAGTTCTGGTACAACTCCCTGAAAGCAGCCGTTGCATCCCAGTCTCTAACGTAATGTGGTGAGAAGTTTAGGGGGAATTCAGTCTGGCTGGAGTTATTCACAATGGTCCGGTCATTCTGAATATCAGAGGCTACTGGAATTTCATCTTGCGGCTGCAGGTTCAAGGGAGCGGGAGAATTACTTTCGCCGCTAGCTTCACTCGAAGAAAGCTCCATTTGACTGAGGAGGTCCAGGGAGCAATGATAGTAGTAGTAAGGAATGACTTGGTACTCAGAACGCCTGGGGCACCTGTGCACCTTATATAGGAACTTTCTCTTGGCTCCAAGCTACTATAAGTGTAAGAACGTTTAGCCTTGTATCATCAAGCTTACGGTGGCCTACGCAGCTTTATCCTATTACGTCATTCTCATGGACTAGGACTTTATAAATATACATCTTTAAAATTTATACAAGAATGTTACTATAAGAAATACACTGTGGAATGATAGTAATTTAATAACGAATATATCTTTCGTAGTAATATTCCAGCGCATCCAAGTGGATGTCTCCTTTCTCTTTTTGATTCTCCGCTGCTTAAGATAAAAATAAAGTAAATTCTACATCGACCTCTCGCGGTAATTATAACTATTCAAGGCGAATGGAAAGCTAAGTAAGTCGCTAGGTCTATGTTATGTATCCCACGATAATCGTGATCTGGGGCTGTAACGTAAAGTTGCCTAACGAAGCTTAGTCGATCCGTAATTCGCTAAAATATTGCGTAGAGAAGTGGTATTTCGGACCAAATTGTATACTACTCGAAAGAATACATCTCGTTTGTATTCTTCCCAGGCAGTATCACAACTGTCACCCCCGTTAGCGCCGACTTGGAAACTTCCCCATCCTGACTGCAACGCCCGCAGAGAAAAGGCCTCAAAGCTCAGGCGTACTTTTTGTCGTGGAAAATAACGCCGTCCAGACTAGCGGACGGATGAGCCCGAGAATTGTTTGGGGGACCGGAATACCATTAGATGCCAAGGAATGGCAGCCGCGCAAGCTTTTCGCGAACATTTAGAAACGGGTCGGCGATGAGTGAAATCAACCATGCAATGTATGTCAGGACTCTGCCAAGTCATTGCGGGAGGAGTTTCCCCTAACAGTGTCTTGTTTTCATTTTTGCATTATCAGCCGCAATACTTTTTTTTTTTCACTTCCTAACCATTTACCACCAGCCATCTTGGTTAGAGATAGAAAATATCAACTAGTATATTAGGTGGAAAGGAAACTTCGGGTAAATCTCGGGTCACGTAACCTGGGTATTAAAACTGAGATCTCAAGGTCAGAAGACTATGGCTGGGAGTCATAACTCGGATCCACAGATAATCTATACTCTTACCGCTCTCGTCAGAAATACCGACGAGAACCTGGGTAAAGCCTTATGGGGCCTTTGGAAGAAGTACGCAGCTTTCATTGGAACATAATTTACAGAGGGTGCCAAGAAGTGACAATTAATTGGTGTAGACTTCGAACTTTTAGCGGTAAATAAACTAGTACTCTTGCCGTGTGGATCTATGTATTGCTGATCATTCGCCAGATGTTAAAAGGTTGGGGTTTATGGTGGGGGCCGTGCCGCCAGTCTGTATTCCGTAACTTACGAGGAATTAAAATGCCCTTATCCATTAATGGTGATATTGTTTTCGTTTCGAACTGAAGGGACTTGGTGTTTTCCCCAACCCCCTGCCTAGTCGAAGGCTAAACGCGTATGCTAGCTAGAGGAAGAGAACGCAAGTTTGAGGCCCTCTATACCCTCGAATGTCGGCAATCTTTTTACATACGCACCTAGAGCTCTAAGCATAGGGTGTCTCACCTCATTCATGAGACCGCTTCATCAACGCACGCACGTCGACGATCATTCTATAGTAATCGGAATCACATCCACACTCACTAGCGACCAGCACTTTCTTCCAATCGATCAATTTTATCTGTGGACGATATGTACTATGGCCTCACCTTCTGTAATCCTGCACCTAACTCTACATGACCTTGACTTCCTTCTTCCCCAAGATGAACCTTCTTCAAGTTGCATTTAGTGCACATAATCAGTAATCTACAGCTAGCTGCACATTCTAGTCATAATTCTCTCAGAATAATTGACAGCTTTGATGACTGCCGTGGATTAAACTGAGTTACATATTGTACTTCATGTTCTCTTTTCCAGAATGCCCCGCTCTTCTCCACGACTCGGCATCGATCTCCCCTCCCGTTTGATAGGGTAAATCAAGGGCTAGGAGGAAAACCTCTAGTAAGGTTAGCCGTATTTCAGTATCTTTGGACTACCTTTGAAATTGGTGACGACCTCGCTTAATTGGTTGCAATTGGTTACAAGGACTGCATTCGTAACTTACCTTCTCGTCTCCAGGTACGAAAAATTCATTTCTTCTACACCGTATCATTTGACGGCTCGGCTCGGCAGTTCGGGACTAACCCACGGCAAAGGTCTATGTTCTATGAGGCATTATTACGCTTCTATAAATTATAACTCCCCTAAGTCTATCAAAAATCCTCTTAGTTCTTTCTTTGCGGTATGTGCCCTCTAAATTTATGAGACCTATAATTCTAAATTCAGAGAAAACAATGGAACCATGTAGTTGTAAATCTTTATTAACCAGAATCATAACTGTAAAATTACCATTGAAGGAGATGAATAACGGTGTGGACGAGGGTCTAAGCCACTTCTAAAGCTTGATAAGCTGTATCAGTAACATTGGATTAAAGATATTAAATATTTCTCTGGTATCTTAAAGTACGCCTGTGAGGAGGTCGCCTTCCCACGCTCATTCTGCACAAATGTGTCGAACATCCCTAGTTGATACCAGTCCGAAAATAAAAATGGTTTGACATGCCAGCGGACCTCATCACAAGGATCGCTGGGGAGTCGAAGGGAAGGAAGACGATGCGTGAACAGCTCAACAAGGAACTCTCCATTTTGACTGAAGGCTCCGAGACCTGCAAACGGTTTGTTAGGTCAAAAACCGACGGTACGTCAGTCACTAAATGGCTCTAAGTTGTTGTTGGAGCTAAGTTAATCCCACAGAAGGTAGCTTCGATTCCCTTTTAGTGGAAGGCTACCTGAAAAGGGAGAGTAGTTGTGGATCTATATATGAGGTGACGTCGGATATGGAAGACCCTGATTATTCTGACTCCTCGAGCGAAGGAATGGTCGCTCCTGAGGCTCTGAGCGAGATTGGCGACGACACGGTGCCCACTTGTCCAGAAGAGGAATGCAAGCTAAGCATTAGGTCTAGAAAGAAGGCGAACAAAAAGAAAAGAAATTAGGATGAAAAGGGTACATATGGGGATCTTGACACTCTGAGTCTGCCAATAATCCAGTGATATGCCAATTAAGGCGGTAGGCCTCGAAAGCAGGGAAGTCTAACTGGGGTTTTATATGGATGCACTTGAGAGAACTGAGCATAGCACTGGCTTTCTTCGATGTCTTGAAGAGTTCTTATGGAGGCAGCCATTGTTTAATATTTGTTTTACTACAATGGGAAAGAATATAAGTTAGGTCTACTAGAAGTAGTCTAGTTTTGAAATCAATTTCATATCAGGTCATTGATGTGTACAACATTTAAATAGGCTGGAGGAGCTTACACGGTCGTAAGAGTGGATCCATGGAAAACTGCCCAAGATTACATTAGAATCATTTAACTCGACTATTCGAATCTTGCTCAGAAGAGGGAGCTTCTCTTATGTATTCCGGAAGTTGCTCTAGTGACGGATGTACAAGTACATAGGAATCCGATCGCACAATTCCTTATTTGCTAAGGTAGACATCTGGGCGGTTATTTGGCACCAGAAACTGCCGCGCGAGACGAGATTATTACTGGGTGAGGATTATCCTGGCATCTGTCTGGACAAGATATGAAAGTCTGCCTGTGGATCATTGATGAGGCGATTAAGCCAGAGCTGGCAGCGCAGCGGGGAGCGCGGCATGGGCCGACTAGAACCAACCCAGGTGGGGTGACGGGCCATAAAAGTCATGTGATCTTCCAGCCGCGGGTCGGACAACTTCCTCGCTTTGTCTTCACAGTCCGATCTACACCTATTACTGCATGTACCAGGATGTCTGCGAATCTACCTTTAATCAACCCATACAAACCAATCTCAGAAGGATTAGTCTCCGAGCTAAAAGCTGCCCTCCATCGGTTTGGAGCTTTCCGCTTAGCAGCTCCTGAAACCACACGACGCCGTTACAACTCTGTCATCGAAAATGCAGGCTAAGCTCATTTTCCAACAGTAGTATTTGTCACTGACCGCATCTTTTAGGCTCGGGAGTTTTTCAGACAGCCAACGGCGGCTAAGATAGACGTAACGGAATACTCTCCCCTTGCGTCAGAGCGTGTTCGCGCCAGGGCTGAGATACCCAAAGAAAGTATCTATTTTTTCCGAAATGGCGTCGAATCAAAGTATCCTAAGGGACCATCTTACAACCTGTATCGTTCAGTCAAATGCCTTCATGAGGTAGTACTCGCCTTTCTCCGATCGTGCATTGTGCTGATTTACGCTTCCTTTTAAGGAGTGGACTCCTATTAGACTGCATTTGTTGAAGACTATGTCGCAAGCACTGAATGTGAACGTCCCTCTAACAGGCACTACACTTCTCGATTCTACCACTATTGGAGTCCACTATTATGATTCTCGCAACCTTTCCGACTGCAACGCTTATTTTAGCCCCCCTCATATGGACAGCGGAACATTAACAATACTATTCCGGTCTTATGATAAGAACGATGGTCTGGAAATTGCTGATCTCGAAACAACAGAGAAACAAGATAGTGAAGGGGTTGGATCGGAGGCCTCTTTTATACCGGTTCCTACTCCAGGAGACGACATGACTGAGGTAGTCGTCTTCGCAGGCACAAGACTCCAGCGTTTACTTGGACGCGACCGAGTTCGGGCTTGCGTACACAGAGTACGTGGTCCAGGCCTGGAAGGCCATAAAAAATTTGGAGTACAGCGCTTCAGCACCGCAATGTTTTGCGCTCCTTCTGTGCCGGCTGCTCCACCTACCCCACGCTTCTTATTATAGGAGAGTGTACGCCTGGCCTGTTTATCATACCCAGTATTTAACTGCAGAAGATCTGTACCGTTATCAGAACAAATGTGATTCCCCATAGATACAGTAGTACCAGAGCAAAGGTCGTCGAATTAGACAGTCGGCCGCTTCACGCTTGCTCTATGTATCTAGCTGTTTTCAGTCTCTTTTTCCCCACCATCTCTAGCTGCATCAGCTGGTATTGGTATTCGTCAAGTATATGGGAACTATAATCTCCTTCCAAGACCGCAGACTTTTCCTGTTCCGTGGACGGGTCATGGTGGTTGTAGGCGGTCTTAGGCTGGTCGTTGATACCCGCCAGTTTTTGTTGAGCAATAGCTAAAGCTCTATACCAGAAGCAGGGGGCAACCTGGAGATTCTGGGTCTCCGCATCGACAGCAGCAAACAGCGAAAACCTGAAATGTCAGTTATGCCTTACTTATTGCCGGGGAAGTACCAACAGAAACTTTTGCACTCCCTCATAACTGATGCCCTGTCATTATAAATTCATAGTATCTAATGTATATTCACACTTACAGGACAACCCAGACACGACCGATCTGAGGGTTATGACGGATTGCCTGAGAGATAGCTGACCGCAGTATCGGATTCATCGCTGCGTTGTCCGCGCGTTCTAACTGGTCCACCCGAAGAGACGCTGTGATCCGAGCCCCTTCACCCGCAGTTCTAAAAGGAACAGCGCCTCCGACTGTAGGAACATATATATCCCAACTATCGGTAACAATCACCAATTCAATTTGGAAGTCCTTCTCGATATCGGCATTTGAGAGATTTCCTTGTTCGTTCAGCACTAGGCAGGAGATTGACATCGTGGAGTGGTTACTTGCAGGCAGCGTATGGGCTAGAGGGAGTAGTTCATCTCGTCCGGGCAAAAAAAAAGGGTAGGTCCTGGGTTTAATATACTACCACTCCAAATCTGGGCGTACCTCCTAAGTGTATTAGATCTTTGGATTGGTGGCACTGCAGCATGCAGATAAGCTAAACCAAATATGGGCAGAATTGGTACATTGCGCCAAACAGGGCTTTTTTGGGACTAGTGTGAACCTAAAACCCAACGCAATTTCCGCGACAGAGCGTCCATCTCCCCCCGCTCTGGAGCCTACCCGGTATGCGAACACAGCAAAGGCTCCATACCCTCAACCCAATGTCGTCCGAGGAAACAGAAGTCAGCAGTAAACAGTACCACTCTGACATAGTGCTTGGTGCTCCAATAAGCGCGAAATGGGTACTTGGCTCTTTGATGTCGACTTCTACTTCTACCCCTGCCAAATGGTGGAAGCGGATTGTCTCTTACGCTTTGGTTGAACTGTACCCACGGAATACATCTACTGCACCTTTAGTAGCTCAACTGAAAGCCCAGCTGGGAGATATCGACATTCGCCAAGACCAAATATACCGTCTCCGCAAGCTCGGGTACCGATGGAAAGCAATTGTGTCCTGGGCTTCACGAGAATCAGACCAACCGCTTACTGGGATCCTTTTTGTACTGGACAATACATCCCGGTAAGTGTTAGACTTGATATACTCGGCCTCGGCTAATCTACTATTTAGCTGGGAACGTTCTACCGCAAAAATATGGCAGGCTGCCTTTGACGCACTTCCTAATAAGTCGGGTATATTGCGCAGGGCGCAAGACAAGAATAAAGATGCTAACTATATGATAAATAATCTGAAAAGTAAGATGTTAACCCTTTGGCGCTAAGCTTTACTTACGTCCTACAGAATTTTTTAATTTTGTGAACTGCCCACCGCATACTGAAGGGAATGAGGTAGTTCTAAGCCAAGGTATTCGATCCGTAGCTGTCGTCTCTGAGGTGATTTCTGATCCGACGACCACGGGCTCCGCCGATGCCGAGCCTCTTATTATCCTTTTATCTTTCCTTGCAGACCACGAAGTCTCAGCCGATCTCCTATGCCGCGGGGCTTCTCCTCGAAAGCGCTGGACTGATGATGGGGAGATTAGCGAAATGGGTCCGGCTGAACTCGGTCTTTCTGATGAACTAATACGCATATGCTCCCCCAACACATTAACGAGAACATTGTCCGAACTCCAATCAGCTATAGTCTGGACATCCACCTCCAGGTTCAAGCTAAGTCAAAGAGAAAGAGGGAAGATACTTAAGAGACTTTCTCCCAGTAATTCCTTCTGGTGTCTCCAAGCTCTTATCGTGGCATGCCGTTCAGTTCCTTGGAAATATCTAGAGCACATGTAAAACCATGCCGCCCATTTCGCCTCTAGTGACTAATATACATACAGGGAATCTGACATAATCCTGCTTAAATCTCACGTTCGGTACGCCTTGGAAGGAGCTCACGGCTGTTGTAAATTGGAAGATATAAATCCTATGGTTAGGACAGACATTGCTCTTAACCTTATGGAATCTTCTCGCTTTTATCCTATGGAGTGGAAGCGGTTCGCGATCAATCGGGCAAAAGAACTCACAATTGGACTGCACGATAGCTATACCAGCTCACACCTTGCACAGAGACAATGTCTTCTCCACCGGCTTTCTGGTGACACAGACCTTGCTTTCAGTGTCCTAGTGAACGACTTACCTCACCACGCCAACCGAAGGTTACACGCCACATACGGGCATACCATAATCCAACGCGCTCTAAATTATATTCAGCTTGATCAACTCGATAAGGCAACGGCTTCTCTAGCAGCATGGCAGCCAACTTCCCAGTCGCCCTCTGCAATAGAACAGGTTGTTCTCTTCCGTCAACACCTTATTATGGGCAAGATTTTACGTTATCAAGGTCACTTTATGGCATCGTTGCAACATCTGCAAAAATCTCGGAACATTACAGCCACTGCTAAAGATCTTAATTTCCTCGAAGATGCAAGTGATCTGGCATGTAATTTAGCCGATACATATCTTGAGTTGGACGACCCTGCTGAAGCCGAGAGCTGTCTTCGGGCTGCTATCGAACGTCAAGCGCCAAAGCAAGGGGCGCTAATTATTTCTCTAGCTGAGTGTCTTTTCGCGCAGAAGAGGTTCGCGGATGTGGACGCAACACTCCGCCGCGTGTCCCAGTGGCAGTTAAAGCTTATGAAGATGGACAAGTTACGCTTGGCTATTGTCCAAGCTAAGTTATCGCACGTTCGATCCCAATTCGAAGAGGCCTTCGGCTATTGGACAGAAGCCATGAGTAACCTCAGGCGATTCACCTTGGCCAGCGGTCGCACAACACGCATAATTCTGCTCTCCCATTGTCATGTTTTACACGCCCAAGGTTTCTTTGATATTGAAAACCGAACCCGGGATCAGCTGGATGCCCTTGAGGAATGTGCTGACAAAAGTGGAGCTTTATACTGGATCTCTGGCTTGCGTCATTGGCTGCACTATTTGGAATCATGCAACCAGGCGTGATCAAATGTAATACTACTTTGTGCAGCGAGAATGGTGGAAATCTACGCTGCCGTAAGGGAAAGTTGTGTTTCACTTCTGCCTTATGCATTTTCTGTATGTTCTTTCAATTTTGTTGCCGAGAACATCTTTTATTTGTGTTCTACGTCCTTCAGTCATGGGTGGAGAGCAACTCAGACATGTACCATGCCTTATCCATGTTGCATGTAGCAGCATCTTGCAGTATTGGTTGAATTGACTAGCCACCTAACTTTGAACCAACATCCTCACCCTGCAGCGCCAAAAGACGGAGACAGTTAAGCTGCGCACCCCATGTGATTTACCCTAATGGCGAAGTTGCCGACTGAAGGGACAGCAGTCGAGGAGTCTCTTTCGCGTCTCGAGTTGAGAAGCGGAAATGATAGTAGTATGGTTCGCGTAGCTCATACCGTCGCCCATGGAACCCACCGACCATCCACAATTTTTGGTTCCCTGGGAAATAAACTGTAGCCTCTCCTCAAAGCATCCCAGGTCCAGAGCTAATACCAGTCCAATGTCACTTGACGTGAAAATAGGCCCGCCTTTACTGATGTTCTGGCGACTCCAGGGTATTTATCTTCTTTTCTGCGGAAAAAAGCATATTGACTTTGTAGCTTTTTATGTTCGCTTTCAACTGGTGTCTTCGGATCTTTCCACAGTGATAGTAGCTCAATAGTTCCAATTTGTCCGCGAATGTTGAGAATAACACCTATATCCACAAAGGTAATTTTTCTTTCTGGCCCGTTGTATTTGTAACCGTCTCTCAGGCAGCGAAAGAAAAGGTAGTTTTCGTTCATCAGAAGTGATGTATTTGACATCGCCAGATAGGTTGGCGGTGTGTAAAAGAGCAAATATCATTTTGTCCTTTCGCTGGCCCACTCGGAGTCTAATTTCGTCCAAATTCGGCCCGACGAGGACAGGGTTAGCATTGTGATTGTCTATAATTGCATTCAGCCACTCTTTACTCTTAAGGAATGACCCCTACAAATTGGGAACCCCAATGTTCTTACCGCGGGGTTGTACTGTCGGCTCCACATTAATGAGAGCACACTCGCCATCTGGCTCAGGTAGCTTTGGTAGAAGAGCCTGATCCTCTTCGTTTATGCGCCGCAAGTTGGATAGCCCTAATATGCCAGATCCATCGGCATTCACGGCGTCAAACAGCTCGCCATGCAGTCGCCCAAACATCAAGTCCGTCACCACTGGCTCCATAGAGCAGAGTAATCGCACCACTCCGGGACGAGTGGACACAGTATGTGCGGCAACAGCATCGATGACGACATTACGGATGCTGACGTTCTTTCTGTATAAGCAGGTTATCTCAGACATGAACTATGTCAAAGTAAAAAGAGGGGTGGGGTCCTGTATACATCGCGGACATTAACTCAACACTGCAAGTCAAGACAATACCAATGCCCACCTGGCGAGCAAGCGTCCATAGCCATCTGCCCTGCCTGAGGTGATTGTGAATAGCATCGCGATCTTGTTTGGATGGGTTCTTGGAGGTATCGTCGAGATACGCGCGTGCAATACAATCAATTACATGCGCCACCGCCTTTCCTTTTACTCGCCGCGGGCAATATGCGTCCGGATTTCTGCAAATTTCCGTATAATTAAGAACCAGCAACATTCTTGCTACACGCTGACCTACCCCATCACGGCAAGCATCATTCCTGAGTAAACGCGCATAAGCCCCCGCTGCATTGACTCCTTTCCACTCGTGCGGCAATCCAAGGGCGTGTGCACCTTGAGTCACGTTCTTCTGCCAAGAATCCAATAGTGGCCGGAGCACCATACCAGGGTCAGGAACAACCAATCATGTACTTAAGCTGAATACTTGACTTAGTTCTTGTTTCCTGAGGCACGGGCTCTTAGCAAGGCCGCACGCCTTTGGAAATACGGTTACTGCGTCAGCTGGAGACATAGTTGATGCGCCATCGTCGGGGTAGAGCCCACTCTCTTCTGGTTCTTCTGCGCCGTCCAGCTCATCAACCTGGCCTTGGAGAGGAGCGGAATGTGTTTTGCGCCTTCGTTTTCGGCAGGAATCAGTTGGAGGTGAATTTTGCCGTGGATCGGTCTCACTAGGATGCGGGCTGATCCGGTCGGTTATTTGGGCCAACGGAGAAATGGCCGTACGGCCAAGTCTATTGCCCCCATTTTCCACTACTTGAGTGATGGTTCCGGCCTTTCGTTTCCTAGCACGCCAGCCGCTTCCGACAGGATTGTGACCAACATCGGCGGAGCCGATTTTTTGGCCGTACAGGCGACAGTTATCCCCCATTGGACTAACGGTTCTCGCGGCTAGCATGTTTGCTTTGCCTACCATGTTAGCTTTCTCTCGCAAAATAATGAGCATAAACATGGACAAACAGAGTAGACTATACCTTCAATGGAAGGACTGCTCTTGATCGAATCCCCGTCACTAGACACAGTCCACGATTTTATTACTCCTACGCTGCGGAGTCGATGGAGGACTTCCGCTAGCTGGGTTGGGTCTATGTTTCCAGATTTGGCAATTATATCGTGGAAGGCCCCAGCAAACTTGCAAGTCAGTCTTGATACAATCTTGGGGTAGTACTGAGCTTACCTTTGTAAGTTCGTCTTCACAGAGTGTGGTATATTCCAGCTCACGGCGAGTCAGAAGGACCTTGCGGAGTTAATGTCAGGTTCACCAGCACGGGATATGACACACCTCAAAGCCCAACATGCTATCTTGCATTGTTGTAAGGCGCTCTGGAAACAAGTGCAGCGGGTGGAGTTTATCAACACGTGATCTCAGCTCAGGATCAGAGCATAATCATATAAAAGTAGTCAATACTGTTAGAAAAGGGTTAGGGAAATCGCAACGCACCTTCTTTATATCGTTGACTCCGGAGCCGGAACAAGGTTGTGGGATATAACCCACACGAGCAATATACGATGTTCGGAAACAGCGATTCAACCCCGTTGCCCCAGGAAAACGTGCCAAGGCCTAGGATCAAGATACCACTCTTAACCAACGCCAAAGGTAAGACAGGAGCTTCGCCTTCATTGAAAATCCCGCATAGCCTGACAGATCTGTCCGTTCAACTTACGTCAGGGTAATTATGTGGGAAAATACACCTCTGTGAATTGGCTCCACCAACTTAGCAAGACGCTCGGACCGGCGGTAATATTACGAGCGTGATCTGCGTGATCGTCAGGTACCTGTTCTTGACATTCTGGCCGATGGGGCTGCGTAAATTACGAGCTCTTGACGTAGATCCAGCATGGCTGGATTATTTCCACCATACCAGGCTTAGACGGAAGCGTGCATGAGGCCTCCCCGAGGTAATACCGAGATGACTCCCCACGCGATATGGTACTAAGTTCGTGTATGACTTTGTGTGCCCCACTCTAGTAATTACAGATCTGGGGGTAAGATCGGTGGTGCCGTATGCGACTGGGCACTTTCAGATTCACGTGGTAGGTTCTATCAGCGAGAGACTACCATTCAGTAACACCATCAATTCATGCCATGTACCCTGAGGGGCAAGATTCCAAGAGTGTTGTGCCTTTGGGTTTGGATTTGACCGGAGAGACTGTTTCGAGGTCTTAAGTTGGACATTGAGACGGAGAGTGTGTTCCCAAGCAACAGACATCTGTAACACCCTCCCGGGTCGAATAGACGATAGGGAAATCCGGTCTATTAGCGACCAAGTCAGGAACTAGAAAGATAGCTGGATCAAAAGGAGCAAGGATGCACCAATACTATGAAGATCTTTTCCTTGAATCATTCATTGGCAACGAAGCACATCTTTCAACCTTGCCTTTGCCGCGACGCTCCTCCTAGTATCAAATATATCAGGTGCATGAAAAGACTATTTAATGGCTTACTCATATCTCTAACCAGTTAAACTACCGACATAGTGTGCGAAGATGAAAAAATGAAAGCACATGCAAACAAAAGAAATGGATCGCCATAGATGAAGTTGTAGCGCCGCCACGCGTTTAATCAGCAAGATTCCATCAATCAGGCCTTAAACCGCTGTGATATTTTTCTTCCCGCCGCTCATCTATCACTTATATCTCCCGTAGTCACAAAGTTCGCTTGAAGATGAGCCCAAGCACATCCCGCAACTGGTTGATCGATCGTCTGCTTGTCCCAAATCGTTTTATCTCCGACGTCGATGTTGCGAAGAAGTCTTTTTCTTGTTATGGCTCTTTTGCTTTTTGAGTTTGAGCTCATCAAGCTCCCGTGCTAGACGGCGGATGGCGTCATCAATGTCGGCCTCTTTCTTGGAATGCTTGGAGGCTGCGCGCTTTTTGGAACGGACGATCTCCAAGGACGCTTCCGAATCTGCCTCGCTGACCGTCTCAGTTTCTGTCACGTACTTGTTGCCTTTCTTCCTCTGAGGGCGTCGCTTAGATTGGGAAGAACGACTCTGTTGCTTTGAGGATCTCTGTTCCTGGCTGCTTTCACTGTCGTACGCCTCTGTATCGCTCTCATACTCGACGTCGTATCCCCAGTAGGCGTTTTCCAGTTCCCTTGCTTTCAGATAGAGCATCCGGTCACCGTTGGCACTGTTGCCCATGGCAATACGCCGGACGAATCCTCTGCGTTCGAGGGTGACCTTTCCATCATTCCATTTCACCAACGCCCTAGTATGGGGATAAACAGCGTCTTTCTGGGGCCGTATTAGTGCCAGAGCATTGACTCCATGTTCATCGTCATCCTCAACCTTCCAGCCCACGCCGATGATATCCACGACCTGGTTGCGGGAGTACTCCCACATTTCTTTCTTGACGCCATTGTCACTGATTATCATCTTTTTACTTCCTCTGGTCTGGCTGAGGACGAGCTCTGTAGAACGTTTGTCAAATACTTCCGACGACCCTGCCCGCACTCGATAGATTGGCTGTCTTTTAGAACCATATCGAACGAACACCTGGGTCCCCGTCCCGATCGGCCACCAGTAAAGTACCTTACCGCGTGACAGTGCGCTGTATTCTTCCCGCATCCTGGACTCCAAGGCGTCAATCCCGTCCACTCCGTCCACATCATCTGCATCCGAACCTTCGGACTCCGACTCATCAGAGTATTCGACAGCCGAATCTGTGTCGGAGACATCTCCCATGCCTTCGGGGGGATCTCCGAATACTTCTTGGGTGGCATCAGGTGGAAAATTCCATTCGTCTGGCAAATGGTACTCGCGATTGGTCAAGCGAATCACTCTATGGGTCCCATAATATGCTTCCCACGCCCTATCGGGGTCATCCTTCACCGCATCGGATTCCACGAGAGCCATCCACGATTGAAAATGCCTCCGATGTATATCGTCCGGTATAATACTCTGATCCTTGTGTACGCCATTCTTTAAATTGGCACTCCGGATCTGGGTATTCGCTTCCTTGATATATGTCTCCAATATATCAAGTTTTGGGTTGCGACTCTGGAAGACCTCTCTTTGGATCTCTTCTCCGTGTTGGCGGACAAGGTCATCAATGATATCTTTTGCCCAAGAATCCAACTTCTGTCTTTTGTGTCGACGTATTTGGGTCGTGGGAGGCTCATCGTCAGAAAGGTCTTCTGCATCCATTTCCATATCGAGGTCACTTTGTCCGTTATCTTCTCCTCCACTCGTACTCTCTTTAGGCTCTGGCGGCGGCTGCTCTACCTCTGTCTGCTTCTTCTTTCCTTTCATAGCAGCAGACGGTTTTTTGTTCTTCTTTGCCTTTGGCATATTTGCTAGCGGCGGTAGAAGGATTGATAACGACTGCTGATGGAGGTTACTGCGTTGGAGGCGAGCGTGTGAAAAGAGATTTGCCGTCTTCCAGGGATTGTTCGGTGTGTCAGTGATGATGTTCAACGGTAGAAACGGGAATCAGGGATGGGAATCAGCTGTTTATATGTGTTGCGATCTGGGCTCCATCGTAACTAGCAACCATGTCCTCTGAGTACTTAAGAACGACATGACAGATGGTATAGCCCTTTGCCTGCGCCGTTGCCATTAGCTGTAATTCATGAAATTAATTCACTTTGTTTCCTCTTTACAATCCGTACTAAGGCAGAATACCGCTCTCATGAAACGCCGACGCTGTGTTTACCGAGAATCAATAGAGAAGACTGTCGAATGTATTCTTCGGTACGCGCCAAGGAATACGGTGATAGTGATAATCACTCAGGCTGGCTTGACGTCATCCTGGCATAGCTTCAACGGATCTGGTATATTTACCAGATCACTGTAAGAAACATTCGAATTTGGGTCCGTGAAACGTCCAGGGCAGTTTTGTAGTATATCTAAGACCGACGGCACCACTACATGACCATAGCTCCGTTCTCTCACATGAGAATATGTGAGTAAGATCTCCCATCTTCCAAGTGGTATGGCTCCCTTATATTACATGTATGCCTAGATGACTTCATGTAATTTATGTACTTCTTCTTCGGGCACATCACCCCATAATATGTCGACGTATGCTTGGGCCGAGTCCCAACCTCCGTAACTCCGTCCGCGCACATGAGAGCCAATACAAATCTAAAAGCAGACCCACTAAGCGTCCTTTCTAGGTATGGGATACACAATTTCCAGGTCTGCCTTCACTTGCCGTTCGTGTTCTTCTTGGACTAGCTTAAGCTTCCAAAACTTGAAGTATATAGTCAGGGATAAGGAAATAACACATGATAAGCCTGTCGTAATCACAGTCAACAGAGCCATGATTGACCAGTCACCAGACTTTGCGGTGTATATGCTGATGAGAGATGTAAGGAGTCCGGCACCAGCATTGAGCAAAGTGGGGCTGGTATAATTAGCGAACTTGTCTTCGGGGTGAACATGGTCCGAGGCGACCACTACTCACAGAAACAGACGATTTATAACCCAAATATAGTTACCAATCCAACGACGATATAGGCACACCATGGAGATCAACCCCGTAAAGAAGAAGGTACCTGCGATGGCGGCCAACGGTGGATTCTGGACGCTACTAAGGATTGCCTTTTTCTGGAAGATGCTAAGGATTTTGTCCTCGAACGCACTGGAGTTCTGAAGTGAAGTGAACGTTCCCGGAATGACGAGGTACCCGGCTAGCAGGGCCCAGTTTGCGGTACTGGCGAGGACGTTGTAAATCCAATGGATTGTATCCAGCTCCAGGAGCATGCTGATGTACTCGGTGTTGACGGTGAGGTCAGTTCCCTCGCGCGTCAACTTGCAAGCATCGGGTTTGGTCGTGTCTGCAGGGACCTGGTCGTTGGAGGACATGGCTGAAAGCAATGCGAGCTGTGGGCTTCAGTGTAGTTGGCAAGGTAGACCTGGTACGATAGACCCTTGCAGGAAGAGAAGGTCGTTATGTACATTTTTCTGGTGTCCTACAGGGAAATTTTACCATTGTCGGCAGAGAGCATATTGAACCGTCACATGTTAAAGGTCTTGTATTCGCCGTAAAATATCTCACGGATTTCAACGGTTGTGTTGACGTGAGAGCACTGAGAACTGATCACATTTGCAGAATTCCCTAAAGATTCCCGTTTTCTCCCGTGTCGACGTGTTAGGTATCAAATCTTCTACAAGCCGTCGCAGAACACCGACAACCCCAACCCCCCCAAAAAACAACCGGCCCAGATGATCATTTACTTTGCCTCCATTTCTGAGCAATGGCACAGAGTACAGCCATTGGCCGGAGACACCAACCACCCGACTGGAGATTTAGGAAAGGATGCTATGGGTAGATAGTCAGATCAGTCGGGGACCAGACGTAGGAAGCCGCCAAAATGTGCCACTCACATGAAGAAGTTCCTCAATTGTTGCAGAACAGGCAGCACCGGCAAAGTCTCGAGCGAGTAGTCCTGTCGTTCCTCGAGTGCCATCGTCGCTTTGAAGCCCGAGCACTGTCTTCACCAGGTCACCGAGAGCCCCTATGTCTCTGCCCTTTGCGTCCCCTTTGTCCTGCTGGATCATCCTCTCTCCTATATTTGCTGAATATAGTACGTTAGCTAGAGTATGATCGTGACGGTGGGCCTCTGGGTTTTATCTACCGATTTTGACGTCACCATTCTCCATGATGTATATATTGCCTTCCTGGATCTTTCCATGCACCATGCCTAGTTTATCGTGGATATACTCTAGGCCGTTCAAAACCTGGAGGGTAGGATTAGTCCGCTGCTTGCCCGGTACGCGATTGACACTTACTTGACCGCAAATGGTGGCAACCTCGACCTCTCCTAGTCGGAAAATTGGCTGCAGCTGTCGAAACTCTCGTAACGAGATCCCCCACGGTTCGTACACGAAAAAGGCGGTGTTATCCACAACGAAAGTCTCCCGGAGATTAACGAGGTTTGGATGCGAAGTCGGCTTCAAGTGGCGCACGCGTACCTCACCTTCAGCCACCCCAAGACTTTTTACGTAGGACACAGGCCGATCCTGGGTGAACTCGATGGCGTCGATTCCACCCCATCGGGGCTCTATTCCCACAAAGAAACGATCTATAACCGAATAGGGATGCTGATATCTCACATACCCGGAATCTTGATAGGCAGTAATTCCCCTCTCTTCTTTTATTCCACACGAGAGGGGTGTGTGGTAAGGCAACTCAATTGGAGAGTCCAATTTCCTTCTTGGAGCCATAATTACAATGATTGACAGTTGGCAATGGGACCAATGGTACGTTGTGCTGGCTGGCTTTCGGCTCTTTAAGTACCACAAATATGACAGTACATAAAATAGCATCTGAGGTAGACCAGCTCTCTTTCTTGGAACTAGGTCACTGATTACTTACGCAAGGTGAAGCGCAAGAGGCAAATCGCGTATTCACCGGTATGGGGCTATGGAGATCAACCGGAGAGATCAAACCGCATTAACGTATCTTATTTGGTCCATTGACGCTGGATGAGCCTACCTTTTCCCTTCCCAGTAGATGTTCTCTCGTACGAGTCGTCAAATATTGCCACAATAGACCGCCACCACGGACGTTTTGTGATGATCGAGTGTTTCCGTCTCATTGTCATACTAGACAGCGATCTAAAAAAGGTTCGGGTGTTTCGCGGCGTGCAGTGAACTCTGCAGCATTGCGTCACCGCACCGCGGGGATCTAGGTGGGAGCCGTTTGGTACTATGACAATTCTTGCTTTTTTGACTGCCAAGCTTCACGGACCCCGCGTATGGTGAGGGTGATGTGCGTATTGTAAGATGGAAGGCAGATCGCCGTTGCTAGGTAATGGTCTCAGTTGATGGAAAGTGATGTGTATTGATCGTCATTCCTTCCCCAAAACCGACCAGTGTTTCAGTCCCCTTGGCATCTAGAAGGTAAAATTACCAAAACACCAGCCTCCTGCTTACCCCCGGAAAGATACGCGGAGCTCGGCCCACGCGGGAATATTGTATTTTTCCCGGTAGTCCCTCAATTAGGATCATTTTGCCTTTCAAGCATGTAATGTCCGCGTGGTATCTAAATTGTAATATACGACTACCCATGTCTAACTGTATCTTGTCGTCCTTACTGGTGGGAGGCTACGCAACCGGATGTCCGAAATGTAGCTTAATGAAAACGAGAAGACCAGGGCCGCGTATTCGTAGCCAACCGATTGACTTTGTATCTCCGCCACGAGCAACCGACCCAGCCCAATCCCTTCTACCGACAGTTACTATGGCGGAAAACCGACACCACTGAAGCATACCTTCGACCGGTGTAAATAATCAGGTTACGGATACTTGCTTCTTTTTCGCAAGGGCTCAGTGTTTAAGGATATATATTTTCATCATTTTCATACAATGGGGTTCTCTACGATGTTCCTGGAATCCCCAAATCGGTTTCATTGCAGTGAGGATGCGAACAAGGTCAAGGATATTCTCGAACTACGAACATTGGGTTAGTGACAAAGATCCAGCCGCAGATTTCAGAGAAGAACGACACTACGGACCTCAGCATAGACGGATGTACATATCTGGGGAAGCAAATAAACTGACCGTCGACGATCTGTGAGATCTCAACCCGTGATTAATATTATAGTTCACAAACTAACGGCAAAGATCTAGAGAAAAGCTTCTCGTTAAAAGGCCCCATTCCAATACCCTGTGGTCGAAAACGCGTACCCATATGTCTGGTGCTGCATTTCTGACCCCCACTACGTGCTGGGCAGTTGCGATGCTGGTGGTGATGCTTGCGTTGATCTTGATCCGGCTGCGGGTGGTACGGCCTCAATAGAACTTGTGACGATTATTTGGACTTGGTTGCGATATTGTCTCCAATCACATTGTGATCCCCGCCTATCTATACTACGACAAACCCATATTTGTCATGGCACTTGGCGTTTACTACACAAACCATGGCTAAGGGTCAATACCGTAGTCACTCCTTCGGTCTCCCGCGAGTGGTGGAAATCGGTGGATTTAGTTCAGCCTAGTCCCGTTATGGTAGTTCCTTTCTTCATATACATGGTCCTTCTCTTAAGGCAGAACATTGCAGAGATCCATTTTGACGTAGTTAGCGGCATCTTCAACCGAGAATGGCTGCCCGTACAGTAGGGTGAACCGTACGGATTGGGCATCTACTATGTAGTGATTACTCCTGAATGCCGATATCGCGCGTGATGGGCAGGGCGGCGCGTCGGGACAAATGAAGTTACCCAGTTCTAAGGGCTGCCAGGATCTTTCTCTTGATTGTCCAGTGTCAGGCTTGGCGTTACAGTTCTTCGTGATCCTTCCCTGTTACATAAGGATCTGCGGTTTGCATGGACGAACTAGTAGCGGATCTTTTGATTGGACAGGTTGCAGCGCCCTTGGCACTTGGTGAATATTTTGTTTTCCGCAGCGGAACCACCCGTCCACATGTGTTTTCAGAAAAAGTCTCTCGGTCTTCCACATATTGATAGTATGATGCTGATATGTCGAGAAGTTACTGAGGTGGTAATGGTCAGTGCAGGTTCTCAGGGAAGGCAAAGTCACTTCTGTAACCCACATGTTTTCTAGAGAGGTTGGTGTGGTTGGGTACCTTACGTGGGTCTACCGGAGCTATGACAATTCTCCCCGAGCCTATGTTTCCATGACTCGATTGCGAAGTAAAGCTTTGTTCACGGTATCTGATCGGTCCACATTAATACCGCCAATTGTGGGTTGTTCGTGGCGTGATTCGAACAGCATGAAGTGGACCATGACGTGTATTTTACGATATCTCCCTTCAAAACGAGTTCTTCTAGGGCTCCTATCCTTTGTAAAGCGGACAATAAACTCTTCCTCGATGTACCCACTTCCTATATCCAAGACAGGTTTTCGCGTATCTTACCCGGCACCTTCCATTTCATGTACTATTCCGCCGGGCGAGTGTAATCAATTCTCTGCCTCTAACGCGTCGCTGGCCCACATTCTCGGTCAACCCCGCCCCCTCCAAAAATAAAGATTTACAAAACACTTTGATGTATTTTATGTGGAAAAATTACCATAGTCCCGTAAAATCATGTGTGTGCTGTTTGCTCACTTGGTATAGGGAAATGGGTCCCTGTTATCCCCAAGCCGTTTCTCGAACCAAGATGGGAAGATCTAGCTAGATAACCGCCTTCTGGGCGTCATATCTTGCACACCAAAATTACCGTACAGGATCCTCGACTGAACTCGTGTTCAATTTGGCCTTAACATACTAATAAGTGGTTTGCCAAGCTAAATTCTCTGGGAAGGGTTATCGTCTTGTATTCTATTTTTATATTATTACGGTAATATTTCCGTTGCGTAGGGAGGCCCCTTCATCTGGGATCTTGAAACGCACCTATTTCGTTATTTATGATCCTGGGCCAAGAGCGTACCACCCAGAAGAAAAGCTGAGGGTCAGCGAAGATGATCTAAAAATCTAAGTCCTCACTCATACCAGAACAACCACGGCCAATGCGGCCTCCATTCTGAATGCACGGTCCACCAGACCTTGAAAGTGGCCAGACTGCGTAGATGGTGAGTCCATCTGCAGCTCTTTGTGTCCGTTCTCAGCCCACAATCGGACGACTAACGGAAGAAATGAACATCCACGACAACCGTCGCACTCTCCTACCCCGGAGCCTTGAGGGCAGGGACTATCAGGGCATCGATAATCAACAGAACAAGGAGCCAGAGCTAGAGGGGATTGCTGAAGGCAGCTCATCGCGAAAGAAGTCGAATTTCCTACGCAAGAAGAATACAAAACTAATATCGAGTCCTACAAGTCCGCGCACAGCGGCCAATGACGACAATCTGTCTCCGGTCTCTCAATCTTCTCGAAAGCTCTTTATCTCCGACGAGCCTGTCTGGCGCAAATATCACCAATTCCTCGAATCCGACCAGGCCGGAAAGGCCATCATCGCCCATGATAACACAATAGACCACAACATAGTGGTCGTGAAGAAAAAGAAAGCCGAGGCCGATGGTGCCCAGCGGAAGCAATTTACCAAGGTGATCACGGACAGGCCACGGAATCTAGTGCTGATTCAGGACGTGCTTATAGAACAACCGTGGATATATTCGGTTTATGAGTCGCTTGAGACATCATTGCATCATGTCCAAGCGACAAGCCGCCAGGATATCACGGAGATCGATCTGGCCATTATCGGAAAGGAGGCAAGTGTTCTGTTCAGAGCCAATTGAATTGTGAGGCTAACATCGAAGTAGGTACTCCAGGGGCTCCATTATATCCACATCGAGCTTGGCATAGCGTACGGCCGGCTGAATGCCAGGAACCTGCTCCTTTCCTTCTATACTTGCAATCTGAAACTTGGTGACTAAACAAATGCCATTTGTTGTATGCCAACTAATCTTAGTCAGCAAACATCGCGGACTCCATTCTCGACGCATCCGACGCCAGTCGCTCCGAAGACACGCGTGCCGTCGGCCAACTACTTTTAGGGTTGAAGGAGCCTGGAACCCGACGACGCAACCCAGGAAGCCTCGAGTTTGAACGCCAGGGAGATATCAGCGACCTCTGTAAAGTCTTTGTGCGATCGACAGACACGTCATCCGTGCCAGTACTTCTGGAGGTATAGGTTTGCCCACACATACGGTGCATGGCTAATGAGAGACAGCACGATTTTCTTCTCAAGTCTCCGGGAGTTGGCCGACTACGCGTATTTATCTATCGAGCGATGGAACGGGCATCCAAGTTTCCAGGGTGGAAGCACGTGGCTCGGGAGTGAAGGTAGACCTAAAGATGATAGAAGCTGCGGCGTCTGTTGGCAGTTAAACACTAAAGTAGACCCTAATCAACCCGTTCTATCTCACGATAATCAACAGTAGAAGTAAGGGCACTAGCTATGACTTGGACTCCCGTCTGCATTGTACGGCCATCCATCAGGGACCGCGGTTGGAATGGGACTGCCGTTAAAATGAGGCGGCAGTCAGATAAAGCGTCCGGTCATGGTGAAGCCGTAGTCCCTACACGACCTGAGTCTGGTTGAGACCGCCGCAGCTACGAGACGGCGGTCAGAGGAAGGCTCCAGTCATGTGCTGGGCACAGTCTTGAGAGGATCGCGGTCACAGAGAGACTCCTGTCACCACGGACCAGCGTCGAAGACTGGCTGCCGTCGAGATAGGACTGGCGTCCCACTGTGACGCTGGTCCCGCTTACACCGCTGTCGCCGATGGGCTGCTGCCAAAATTACGTCGCCGTCATTACAGGACACCGGTCAGGGACCGACCCCCGTCGACATGAGACTGGTGTTCGGAATTACCCGCCGCCCCTCAGTGACGACAGTCGTATTGTGACCTCCGTTACAGGGAGCCTGGCGTCTTCGCCAGACCTCTACCATAGGTAGACCGACGTCAAACACAGCCTCCCGGCACCATGTGACGGCCGCTAGCCTTGGGCGGCCGTCAGGGCGGACCTTCTGTCATAATGTGCCTGATGTGACGGGCGTCCGATATAAATATGTGATTACTCTGCAGAGAGACCCCATCAAAATGAACGATTCAGACCTAGGTGGTTTCTTCCGCGGTCACGCAAAAGTGGGACTGGAACATCTTGACTTCCAAGCGTCACTTTTCGGGCAAAGAGTGTTTGACGTGTCGATTGTCGAGAGACTACGAACCAAGTTTGGTAAGGACAAATGCGCGCGCGAGGAGACGAATAATTACATCTCCGCTGTGATCAGTGGTGACTTGCTGGAGCAAGCCCTCAATTTGTCCAGCATGACTTTGGATCAGCTAAAGGGTGGGACTGGCCTCCCCTGGCTCGTCCTTCCCCAAGGGGCACGCTTATGGTGTTTATATGGAAGGCACCGAGTGGAGGCCGCAAAAAGGGGCGTCCTTCTTCCTGGTGATCGTTGGTGGTCGGTGACCCTCTACCATGACGGTATGCGCTAGTCCCGTGATCGCTGGCACCAGGCTGAATCATGCAGACCTTCCGGACAACCTGAGGAGGCGACTTTGCCTATACAGGGATCCCGAATTCTCCTCGGGGGATGTCTTCCGCAACCTACGACATTGCGAGCTCTCCGGTCTGCCTGAGGTGACGTTCTGGGAATCGATGGTCTCTGCACGTTCTCAAAAGGATCTGAGGCGGCTAAAGTCAGAGTATCCAAATATACTTCGGTATCTAGATCGGCTGATCGTGTTCCCGGGACTTTGGGTCGACTTTTGCTTCACGTTGCTGCGCCGAATAGTGGAGATGGGATGTCCGAAGGTGAGCTGGGATGTGTCAAGGCCGTTACTAGGTGCTCACTGAGCCTGCAGGAAACTGTCCGCTTCTTAAGCCACATTCAAAAGATATGGTCCGGCCTGTTTCCCGATGAGACGTCATCCGTCGATGCTCAGTCTGTGCGTTTGTTGGCGAACTTGATGCCGCAGTGGTCGACAACGGATCGCTCAGAGGTCACTCAACTCATGGACGACGGGACACTTTTCCCCGATGTACGAGAGGGTACGGCAAGAGACGACCTGCTGCACAAGCTCATTAACGTTCGTGGCCGGGTCTTGACAGTGCACTCACTAACCCAGGACACACTGCTTTGGCACCCATGCGCCAAGGCACTGAAACAATTGGTTCCCAGGCGCGGTACCGACCTCCGACACGCCATTATGACGCAGTTTGCGGGAAGCGGAATCGAGTGGCCAGTCCAAGTTGCCGAAAGTGTGATAGAATATGTTGTAGTCGACATGCGTGACCAACATCAGTTCCACTCGGGCCGGGCAAATGCCGCATACGTCCAACTCTGGTGTTTCGCGATCCGGCATATTGAGAGCCTAACCGGCACCAAGCTCCCTGCACGGAAAGACATAACCTTGAGCGACCCGCACGCACTTCGCCAAACGCAAAGGGAGGCCAACCATCGACTCGGACTTCTGGCAAAACAGTTGGGGTTCTGGTCCCCTCAAGTCGACAGTCTCTGTGCGGATGCCAACTTGAAGCCAAACGTGAAAGCATACCTCCTTGGCCGCCGGCCCAAAAACATCTATGCTCATCCTGACAGGTGGGAGGAAAAGGCCTCGAGAAAGGTAGTAGACCTCTTGAAGGAACTGGAGGAGAGAACCGACTATCATGTTGTGTCGCCTCCATTGACGACGGAGGGAATTCCGCCAAAGAGATGTGGACTGCCATCATTCACATCCCATCAGAAGGATCGCGCAAGCCTTTACCTTCCCTGCATATACACATACTCCAAGTCTGAAGGAGATAACCCATCATCCTTCAACATATTGAGAGATATGATCTTTACCTTTCTTGGTGAGGACATTTTTCCTGCCGAGTTTTGTCCTCCTTGGGGTCCGTCCTCTCCGGTTGCCTTGGAACCTCACCCCCCAGGAACGCCTCTAACCCCGATCCACGAGGATTACCCAATGGAGGAATCGCTGTGCTTGCAACGAGAGGACCCGGAGGAAGAAGGCCCGGAGAGACAATTGCTGGATGAATTGACCCCAAGTCAGGATATTGTTGTGTGGCCACCGTTAGCAGAAGGGTTTGAAGACGACAGCCATATCGCGCCTCTTGGCACGCTGACCGAGATTCTTCATCACCGGGGGGCCGACCGAATTTTGAACGCCTGGTTCGAATCGCATAACACATCACTGGCTGTGTTTTACCTGTTCAAAACACGCCAGTACTGCAAATTCGCCTTGGAGGATTCCAACCTCCATGACAAGGTCGGAAAATTTGTGGACTCTCTCGCCAACGACCACTTCTTCGCTGATATCCATAGTGGGTTGCTGAATCCTGATGATGTTGCTGACATTATTAAAAGCATCCGTTTGGTGCTTGTGTACACGGAACTGGAACATCACCAACCCGCAACGGCGAATTTCAGGGACTATGTATGCTCGTTCGACAGAGTAACTGGGAAGCGTACCTTCAGGGACCAGGAAGAATCCGACTCGGAGCCAGTGCAGAAGCGCCTAGCACCGGCAGAGGCAAACGACACAGAGGAAGAGCTATGAATTTTTTGGTTGGGTTGGGGTGCTGCCAAGGTTCAGTTCAACAGTCCATCGAGGACGACATCTTTCTGTAAGGTGCAAGCTCTTCTCCGTCGTAAATTGGAGGGAGACTAATTGTTGTTATTTACGTCTGAAATCTTTATATACGAGCTGAATTCTGTATACGAAGCTTTCTTGTCTATCTAATCGAGCCTAGATTCACAACCACCTTGTTAACCATAGCTGAGAGACTAAGGTGTCGGACACTTGAAGAGCGAAAGAGCCAAACCGAAAGACCAAGGGACCCCCTACAGCTCCCAAAACGTAGGATCGGAAAGCCATAGCCGTCCGGATATTTCGCGTCCTTAGATCTTGGGACACTCCTTGTCCGTCTTGATACTGCAGTAGTGATTGTCGCTCCATCGATATTAGTGAAAACTTTATGTGAACTTTTCAAGCCGGAGGGCACGTACTTCCAGTATTGCATAGGTTCCATGTTACGAAAGTCGTCGGAACGTTGAGCACCAGGGCTCCCAGCTGTCACAGAGAAATTTCCGTGCTGGGCGACACCAACTCCCCCCATACTCATGCTGTCCACTTCCGGGCAGAATACCATCCCTATAATCAGCTGCCTAAAGACATCTATGCAGTCTCTCCGTGTGAGCCCAAAGCTAGTCCCATCAATAGCTGTCGCTGAGAATATGAGGCTTGGCTTTCTACCGGCCTCTGATTCCGATGTCATAGGCATTGAGTGGTAGTAAAATCTGTTTATTCCCGAACTGCGGCCTATGGGGACGACACCGTTGAAATCGCAGGCGGAGTCAATGGCAAGATTTGCGTCAGCCAGGTCAAACATCACACCCCACGAACTGGTTTGCGATGGTGGGGCTTCTGTTGCACACAGAATGTCGGTGAGACGATGATGCGACGTCCTAGAGCCAGTTAGTCCATTTATACAGCTTGGCCGGTAGGCAATGTACTAGATGGGGGTCCTAACAGCTGGGAAAATATTCTAGTCGATCGCAGGGGTGGGCGTCTTGCTGATCCGGTACCGATCAGGAAATATATCATGACGGCCACGGCGAAACGGGTGTATAGGAAAGACAACATGTTGTTAAGATCTAAGAGGTGTTAGGTAGGATTGGGATGTTTTCGCATAGATCCTCTCAACGCACATCTGATTCACTGTAATGAGCTGCGCTTGGTAGCGCCGTGATGATATACCTTGAGAAGAGACGGGAGGCCTATAGATATATATTTCTTTCATGAATACAGCTAGCCCAATGGCTGCGTTATATACATTGGATAACTAAGATACTGGCATTGCTGTCTTCTGATACTCTCTTCTGAAAAGGGAAGGGTTTGTATGCGCTATCGTTAAACCTATAAGACACCTCTCTCTGGCGTCCAAACACTGCAGTTACCAGTGAATTATAGACCCGGATTGAGCCAGAGTCTATGGCAGGTGAAAACAGGAGTGTTATGACAATCCGTGGTTCCATTGTCGGCAGTATAGCTCTCCAGAAAATCAGCACATGAAGAGTTGCTACCCTGTCTTGGAAGAAAGTCGCCAAGATCGAAGGTGACGGATAGATCCAGTTGTTCGTTGTCGCGCAACGGTCGTTTCAGCTCAAAGCTCAGCGGCCGGTAATAGGTAGAAATGTTCTTTGCGAGGTTCGTGGAGTCGATGATGGTAGATGAGGGTCTGCCAGTACAGTTGGGGCTGTCCCAGACTCTCACTTCTATTGGCTCCACGAGGTCCTAGCAGCGGATTAGTAACCCCACCATCCAAAGACTAGGCCATATCACCTGAGCGTTAAGCGGATCGACAAATAGGCCGAAGAGTATGGAGCGTACCGAAACTGCAAGTGGGAATGGTCTCATTGTCGGCTGTCATATATCCGTGCAAGACAGAAAATATCAGAATGAATGAGCTAGAACATATGCAAGCCATGTCTCCTTAAACTAGATATAGTTACTGGAATTGCATTGTCCGGATCTGGTAGTGGCTATCCTGTGATGTAGGAATATGGAAAACGTGGATCGTATCTGGAGTCTCATGTTAGGATACAGATCAAATCAAAACGTAATTACGGAATTTCTCCGTATTCCTTGAATGATCACTCTAATCATAGTGGTAAGTTGACTCAAGTTACAACTCCAGTCAAGCTTGTGGTGTTCGGTAATAGTGACCTTAGGTCCTCTATGCCTGACATTACATTGTCCTATAGCCGGTGGAGCCTAAATCTCCAGCCCCGCGACGCCCGCAAAAGTCTGGTCCTACATTTAGTGGTATAATTGATCGAATACCAATAAATTTCGAGCCCCACCCAGAACCTTGTCGACCTGCATGTATCATTACTGGATCCCCTCTCGCCAGCTTTGTTACCTGTGGACCCCAAGACGCGGAAGACGGAAGCTCATTTCCATGGTAGGATCGGCCGACCACAACTAGGCATCGAAATATTGAAATTTCGTGGCTTTTTCTTTTTCTTTTTCTTTCTTTGGCGACACCCAATGTTACCATAGATTCGAAAGCCACCTAGAGAGTGGCTTGACGGAGCACAGCCCCGCACGGACCACCCACACGTGACGTCTGGCCTCAAGAACGTTAACTGTGGTATCCTGCATTTTACACGGATACTGGCTCAGAATCCAGAATCTCCCGTCTCCGAGGCCCACGGTTCGCGTTGCTACCAGGTGCATTGAAAGACCTAGCGAGCCAAAGTGTCCGTCACGGAAATTCCCTGAATCAGCTTGGATCGGAGATAGATTGGCCATGCTTCAGATGTCAAGGCAAAAGTGATCGCCGTTTAAGGATCGATTCACTGGTTCTCAGACTAGATCACGTATTGTCGGTCTCGAAGACGGTTTTGGAAAGCACAAGGCGCCATCTTGAGTGGTTGATATGCTGTTGATGGATATTAGATCCGTTTTGAACCCATTGGAGAGGGATACTCGAAAATCGCCTCTAGGCTTGTCGAAAAGCGCAATTAGTCCTTCAGCGCACCGTCAGCTACATCCAACGGGAGACTCGTCACCAGAGTTTCCACAAGAAGGCCCTGTTTTCGAGGTCCAAAAACGTGAACAAGTGATGTCGAGCTTACTTCAAGAGAAGTATGTCGGTGCCATCCATACCGGACGGGATACGAATCGCTTTTTATCCACGGAGAAGATGTATCATAAAGCTTGTTACACGCGCAAAATTCCCCCCATGGCAAAGAGGCCTTTCCGTCCCGCAGATGACGGCTGTATCCTTTTTGTCCAGAATCGGACTGGAAGATATTTAACCGCTTCCTTGAGGTTTAGCCTGTGTCGTGGGGCCTTCATTAATTCGGGCGACTTTTCTCGGCAACTTGAAGGCCGTAGAGTCTTTTGGTGGAATTCAGAGCTTTTTTTTTAAAAAATATTACCCTGGGAGGTCCACCAATTCGCGAGGTTTATGCTAGAAGTGCGGATTGGAGACAACGGAAGCTGGGTTTTCGGTTTCTTCATCCATTGTCTCGAGGAAGCTTCTTGAGCCATGTCGTTCTTCCCATGTAGCGTTAGAGGCTGTCCTCTATTCCACTGGCATTTGTGCATGACCAGCCGTTGTTCGTCAGATCTGATTATATCATGAAGTCAATGTTTGGCAACATTCAGTCTTCCACCACTTAAGTGAGACCATTAATCTGTAATATTCGCTCCGAGACTATGTACAGAGAAATGCTCCATGATAATTTCTTTGCAAATCTTCCAGGCTCTCTTAGATGGAGGATCCCTGGTACCTTGGTGCGAGCACTCTGTCTGGTCGGTCACCCTTCCTACAACATCATTGAGCTACACCCAGTAATGATGAGAATATTTGATCATCGACTGCTGTCTTGTTGAATACTAGCGTGCCTATGGCGTAGGCTCGGGGAGAGAAAGGAACGCTTACTGGACTAAAACTGGTTTTGCAAACAATTGTATACTCATAAGGCTACAGTCGGAATCGAAACCTCTTTCACCCCCCGCGAAAACAAAGCTTGCTCCCATACCCTAATGCCAAGACGCTAAACCAGAAATCTATTTATAGTTAACTATAGTTAACTATAATAACCGACAGACTCCGTGCACATCTTGTCGTCCCCTTATTATACCGCCTATCTATGTAGACTATAATTGGATGTTAAAGGTCGGTGTGGTGAATTGCATGCGTTTAATGCAAGGATAATTTGATCAGCGAACGTAACACTTAAAGGGCTCACCGTGAGCATTATAGCATTCTTAAATATTAATATTTGCCATTAGGAATTGAAGATTTATGTGATAACTAGCATCCTTCTTATGCAAGGATATTTTGGTCAACACAAAGATTTCTAAAGAGCTCACCGCCACTTCTTACAGCATTCCCGAATACAAGCAGGTATCCAAGCCAAGTCTTCAATATATATACTAGGACCTTTCCCTCATCCCTAAATGGACTATAATTATATCATCAATTCTCTTGCGACTGTCTTTTACAAGTCTATTCCTCAATACAGAAACACGACGAAAATATCAACAAGATGAAGGTATTAACTGTCCTTTGTGCAGTTATGTTCGCCACCTTTGTGGTAGCAGGGCCAGCACAAGCCAATGATAAAGACAAGAAGAGTGTTGGAAAGAGACAAAATGTACGCTTGTCCCCTGCCTAATAGATCACATGAGAAGATCTAGACTGACGGAGTTGGGATGTGGACAGTGCGTATGTGGTTAACCCCTTTCACCCGAGAGATGACTCGAGAAAGTATAGACTGACAGGGATGGGACATGGAAAGTCTGTATGTGATTGATCTCCTTTTCCTGAGAGACGACGAGGAAATATAGACTGATGGAGATGGGATGTGGAAAGGTCGTATGTGGTTGATCCCTTTCCCCTGAGAGATGACTCAAGAATATACATACTGACGGAGATTGGATATGATTAGATTGTATGTGGTCGACCTTTTTCCCCCAATATATGGCTTGAGAATATACAGACTGATTGAGATGGAATGTGGATAGTGTGTATGTTCATGGCCTCTTCGTCGTAGGAGATTACTTGAGAAAGTATAGACTGACAGAGATGGGACATGGATAGGCTGTATGTGATTAATCCCTCCTTTCCAAGGGATAATTTTAGAAAATCTAGACTGACGGAGATGGGATATGGAAAGGTCGTATGTGGTTGATCCCTTTCCCCTGAGAGATGACTCAAGAAGATATATACTAACGGAGATGGGACATGGATAGGCTGTATGTGGTTGACCCCTCCTTCCTAAGAGATGAGTTGAGAACATATACACTGACAGAGATGGGATTTGGATAGGGTGTATGTGGTTGATCCCTTTCCCCTGAGAGATGACTCAAGAAGATATATATTAACGGAGATGGGACATGGAAAGGAAGTATGTGGTTGATCCCTCCTTCCTAAGAGATGAATTGAGAACATATACACTGACAGAGATGGGATGTGGAAAGGAAGTATGTGATTAATCCCGCCTTTCCAAGGGATAATTTTAGAAGATCTAGACTGACGTAGACGGGACATGGAAAGGAAGTATGTGGTTGATCCCTCCTTCCTAAGAGATGATGAATTGAGAACATATACACTGACAGAGATGGGATGTGGATAGTGCGTATGTGGTTAAATCCTTACCAACGAGAGATAACGAGGAATGTAGACTGATAGAGATGAAATGTGCGAAGGCCGTATGTGGTTGACCCCTTTCCCGAAAGATGACTTGAGAAGATACAGATTGACAGAGAGGGGTGGATAGAAAGTATGTAGTTGAACCTTTTCCCCCGAGAGGTGACTTGAGGCCATATAGACTAACGGAGATTTGATGTGGATAGTGCGTATGTGTTTAACCCCTTCCCCCGAGAAATGACTTGAGGAAATTATCACTGACGAATATGGGATGTGGGAAGCATGTATGTGGTTGTCCCCTTTTTCCCAAGAGATGATTCGAGAATATGCAGCCTAACAGAGATGAGACATGGAAAGGCCGTAAGTGGTTGACCCCTGCTTCCTAGGAGATGACTTGAAAACATATAAACTGATGAAGATGGGATGCAGGAAGAATGTATGTCTTTGACCCCCTTCTTTCTAAGAGATAACTTGAGAATATATAAATTAATGATGATGGGATGTGGGAAGAATGTAGGTGACTGGTCCCTTTTTTAAGAATTCACCTATGCTAATTAAATTTAGTGAATACTACGTTGGTTATGGTCGATATTGTAGTATCGGCAAAGCCTTATCAATGTGAGAAATGAGAATCACGATATGTTTGTATACTGATATATTGTTTTACTAGAGCATCCGAAGCACACTCAACTATTCCTGGGGATGCGTTGTGAGGAATATGGGGCTTCTGATTGGATAGGGTTCTTTCCACGCCTTGGTTTAGGTTTTCCCTATTGAATTAGGTTTCCCTACACTGTTATGCGAATGCAAAGGCCTTTATAAAATATAATCATTCTATGTTTTCTCTTAATCCCCTAAGTCTAAACCGTAAAAAATAAATAGCGCATCTTTTGTCAAGGAGATTGTTCTAGCACACCCCTATTAAACTCTGTATCTGTCAGTGCAGCTTTCTACGGCCAATACAATACAGTATGTTAACTAGTCAGTTAACTATAGTTAGCTATAAATAGATTTCTGGTTTAGCGTCTTGGCATTAGGGTATGGGAGCAAGCTTTGTTTTCGTGGGGGGTGAAAGAGGTTTCGATTCCGACTGTATCAATGACAGGCCCAATACAAGTCAGGCATTATTACTGCATGATCTTCGACAAAATCGCGAGGGACTGAAGACACCAAGGCTCAATACCTCCTTCCAGGAACCGATGCTGTTATCGGGCCACGTGTTAGCTGGCGCATGTCGTTCAAGCCATGGGATACACACATTCAGCAGCTCATCCGCCGTTACATTTGATGACCTGTAGACGAAATTGTAGGCATCTAGGCCAAGTCCTCCTGCGGGCTCCACACCCGGTTTGAGATTCAACAGTATAGCGGCGATTTGACGAACAGCTCGGATGTCCCAGTATCCATCCTCTGCTCCATAGCCACGAATCATACCAACGCCAATATCGGCTTCCCAGGCAAAGTTGCGCGGATTAGCTTGGCTGGACACTCTCCACTAAAATGGTGAGGCATTCTTACCTATCTTTACCTCTCCTTTCTCCGTCAAGACGACCGTGCGGCAGGACAGGTTACCGTGGGTCACTCCAATCTCGTTGTGTATGTAATCGAGTCCCTTGAGGAGCTGATAGGCAGTTAGCAACTGCTCAGTGGCATAGGGGATATCAAGTAAGAGAGGCGCCGACCTCCCTACAGATAGTCGCCACTGCACCCTCATCGCTGGCGAATATATTGGATGACCGGCGTATCTCCTCCAGCGAAATACCATAGCTGTCGTAGGTGAGGACCACCGATTTGTGGCCCAGGTAGGCTTCTTCCAGGTTGACAAGGTTTTCGTGCGATGTCTTGACAATCTGGTCAGGCTGTATCTGCAGGGTCTCCAGCGGATAGGTCTTGAAAAAGGACACGGGGTATTTATGGGCCGTCGCCAGAGCCAACGTCAAGCCACTGCTCCCTGGCAGAATGGGGAGGTAAAGCTTTTTTGTTGCGGGAGGGAATCTCTGTTTCTTGAAAGCTACCGGGTGTCCTTCCCTGTCAGGACTACTCCAGAGTGTCCGAAGGGAGAGACTGGTTTCCAGGCTTTCCAAGCTTCGTTCTTGAGACCTTGAACGTGTATCACCACGGGGCCCGTCCAAGTCCTCGGCAAGCAAAGTTCGCCGCGAAGCCGGGGGTACTGTCTCTCCCTGTCTGTTTTCGAACATCCTTGGAGGAGAGATAGAGAAATTTATCAATGGCGAAATTGAGCTGAAGGGAAAGTGAATGGGAGGAGCAGTCTCATATATTGCCAGTACATACTACCGCTTAAATTCCCAAAGATGTTTAGTAGAGACAGCAAGCCTACAACAGGGCGGAGATTAGGAAATAGACTGGCCATGCTTGACTATACCATGAAACAACCACGGGATGTCAGACACGAATCGATTCCTCGTTGACACGACCGCATACACATGTGACGAAGTCACGAATGGTAGAAGAATTTGCCGGCAACGCTGATCAAAAATAAATAATTCCCGGTATTATTCCTTTTTACCTTTTTCCCTTGCTTTTTGATGGTTTTGCTCTGTAACTACGATGGGCCGATGTTTTAAGGTTGCATGAGGCTGGGAATCTTGGTTTATCTCGGCGTTTCCGATGGGATAAATACAACTATCCAGGCTCGGTGGGGCGTAACTCTGTAATGTAATCAATTGGAGGGTGGCAAGGAGAATCAATCCCTCCCGTCCCGGTGCAAAAAAGACCGGATACGGCTAACACCGTTTAGGAAGGAGCTGGAAGGGCAACCACTCGTATCGGGAGACTGACTCCGAGAACTCATGACATGACGTGCAGGACAATACGCTTGTTTTTGATCTTCTATGATCGTCGTTCACGTTCTACGCTGAGTGAATACCTCTTTAATATAGAATCATTATGAAACTCAATACCAGAGCAGGATGGTGAACAGTCAGGCTTAGAGGTGGGATAACGTGTACGTATTTACTTGCTTCACGGTTGTGGCTACCCGACAGCTGTTGAGGTTGAATACGCACTTCGGGACGAGGAAAAGTTACGCAATACCTCAGTACAACCAATCCGTTCCTCTTCTCCCCAACCCCCAACTATAGAGATCTCAAAACCTGCTAGGTTTTGTGTTTCTGAAGCAAATACAAGCGCTCAACTCCATACTTACAGTTTACTCCACCTTTTGACGTGAGGACACACTTAATGGCCCATCAATATACGGAATTCGTGGCATTGTCGATCCCGACAACAACAATCCATTGACCCTTGGGAAACAAAAGTAAAGCCGTAGCAACCAGCGTACTGTCAATGGATTCCAAAAAGGCAAGTGGAGTTTGCCAGTTCTAATTACCGCAGCAGTCCTCCATCTCTTAGGGCCGTTAGACAAATTCTCAAAGTCCTCCGCAAAACTCGGGTTGCGGGAGATTTGCGGTCAATCCCTCCGAGGTAGACATGTGCAGTAACATGACTTGAGCTCGTCCCAATAACCTTAGGGGATAGAGCGCTCATAACCCCGGTACGAATAGTTCAGTATGTTCAGCTTGTTCCGCCTACGTAGGAGAGGAAGAGGCGATTCGCCAAGTCCTATGGTACGGCCATAGTAAGGTTTTTTCCGTCTCTAAGTAACTACATTCAATGGGTCGTAGGCATCATGACGAGATTAGATATATGGTCACTTAACGCCTGCCATTCTTTCTCGCAGTCGCGGCAGACATTCACTTCTCCGGCCTACACCTATCTTCTAACGAACTCCTAACCGTGCGGCTAGGTTATTCCTTACACGCCTTATCACAAATCATGGAGAGCCATCCCGCAGGCGTCCTTCCACCTGCCTCGGAGCTTCTCTGTGTCCTTCCACCTATCTCAGAGCTTCTCCGTGCTACCGACAATTCTCCAATGGCTCGGACTCTAACGCCAGTCCCTATACCAGAAACTGGCACCCGCAAGAGGGAGTGGCCGGCTGCGGGTGCGATTTCCCCAGAGCCAGTGTCCACGGATGACAACATTGATCATGCTGTTACGCCTAATGAGTCCTCGAACTCTGAAGCTTCTCCGCCAGCGGATCAACAACTCACCGTCCTGGGCTCAGGGAGTGCACCCCACTCTATCAAGTCTTCGGTGGGCCATGCGGCAAAGCAGGAATCTGTCGCTGCTTTTGCGTCTGAGGATACCTGGCCATACCATATACCCTCTCTTCATTCTCTCTACCTGCCTTTTGAGGTTCCGCCAGTCGATCGTCGATGGCCTTTTCGCAGCAATTTGATCCACTACCCTGCTCTTAACGCGGTTCAGTCTGCCTATGGCTGGCAGGAACAGCAAACAGTTTTCAGATTGTTGCAGTCCTCCCAGTTTCGAAAGAGGGCAAGCAATAGGAGGGGGAAACCATTAGCCAATGTCGCTCTGAGCGATCAGCAGATCTTGGCCATGCTCAAAACCTGGGCTTACCTTCTGCCACGAGACCCTTTAGAGTGCGTACGGGAGCTCCCAGCCGGAAACACCTCCATATCTATCCGGCAAGTTCTTGGTCTACCCGAGGTATGGGAGGGCATAGAGGGAGCTGTTAATTACTTTCGAGTACTCGACGCAGACCATGAGGGTCGCTTGAGGCTCAAGCCTCTCTGGAGACGATTCGCCCAAATATATCTCTACCTGAACTACGAGGCGCTCTCTGGGGACGGTGATCACACCGTAACTACGCGTGTACTTGATGCCTACCACGACGACCCCAATATTGCAAAACGAAAAGAATTTCGCCGAAATAGATTTAGCGGCCTTCACGTACGTCGGGGAAGGTGGTGGTGGAGGTTCGCGACTTCTTTAGGATTTGGTCTCCTCTTGGTCGCAGATGATAGGTTAATAAGGGTCCTGTACGTCATTTCTTCATTCTCCAGCTGTGCCTCAACTGACCTGAACCTAGGAGTAGTAACAAATTTACCAATGACAAAATTGATGCGTTTATTACCTTTGCCTTGCGCACGCGGCCAGGTACTGTCCGTCTCTTTGAGTCATTGAAGCCCATGGCAGTGTCCCTTCTGTACGGGATTGCTCCAGTCAATATCCGCCACAAATTAATGAATGAGGTCAACGGGCTCTTGAATCAAAGTGCAATACACGATGCACATGGAGAAGATCAGCAAGCGTTGGCCCTTCAACGAACTTGGAACAACTGGGAAGTAATGGATACTAAATCCGCGGCGAACAAGTGGAAGACAGAATTCCTTGTCTCACTCCATTCGACTGGTTGAGCTGAAGCAACTGTGAATGTATACTATCTGTCTCGCGCTCCTGCATTTCACGATGCGGTAAATTCTTGTTTTGGGGCTTTAGGGCTTTAGGGCGTTAGTACTAATGACCAGCTCGTTTGGATTTGTTTCTTCCGATCTCCATATTTTAGCGATGTCCGTACATTTTCCTGGTATTAATAATAAAGAAATCCTTAACTATAGCTATTTACATATCCATATTTACCCCAGGTACGTACTAATTAAAATTGCGCGTGAGCATCAGGGCTAACCACACCAGACCATGATCCGGCAAGTGCGACCAACTCGGTATGCTCCCTCAGACTATACAGTGGAGTTCACTACCGGCGCCCGGGTCTTACATTCATTAATTATTTTCCATATCCTTTGCCAAGATGGCGCTAGTCCGTATTTGGCCAGGGTCAAAACACAGGCCATGTATAGTATGAATCGATACCGTCACAGAACTCCACGTGACTGTATTATCAGCCACATCAATACTGCGGTACCTCGTAGCCCCCACCTCGACATTCCTTCCCTTCAAGTGTCGATCATACGTCTTGTATCGCGAACGATAGGATGGCACCTAATTTAGCCGCGCCCACTCTGCAGCTTATCGATGACATGATAACGAGTGAAGAACTCACAGCTGTCCAAATGGCTGAAGCTGCTGACTGCCATGAACGTACTATCAGAAGGCTGCGTTCCAACAAACGCATGTTTGGTACGATGAAAGCCCCCTTAAATCGAGGTGGACGGCCGCGGAGTCTCACCCCGGTCATGATCAAAAGTTTGTGTGACTATTTACTTGAAAAGCCACACTTATATTTAGACGAGATGGTGACTTTTATGCACGATATGTTCCACAAAGAAGTCTCCAAATCCAGCATCAGACGTGCGCTCGCGGATGAGGGCTGGTCAAAGAAGAAAGCCAAGCAAAAGGCAATCGAGCAAAATGCTGACTTACGAGATGAATATACCCATTTTATCTCGGGCTTTAACTCTAGCCACTTTGTGTTTGTCGATGAATCGGGCTGTGATCGACGGATAGGGACGAGAAGGACAGGCTGGTCACCACTTGGTATTGCCCCTGTGCACATTACAAAGTTTCATCGAGGCCAGCGATATCATATCCTTCCGGCCTATGCTCAAGATGGCATCGTCCTTTGTCGCATATTCCAAGGTTCAACCGACGCATCTCGTTTCGAGGATTTTATTGAGGAACTTCTCCATCATTGTGGAACATATCCAGAGCCAAAGTCTGTTTTAGTGATGGATAACGCCTCATTTCATCATTCGGAGAGAATCAAACAAATGTGCTCACAGAAAGGGGTTATACTTGTATATCTGCCGCCGTACTCCCCCGATTTGAATCCAATTGAAGAATTCTTTGCGGAGCTCAAGTCGTTTATTCGACGGAATTGGCAAACCTATGGAAACAATTCTAGTCGGGGGTTTGGTTCTTTTCTTGAGTGGTGTGTGGATATTGTAGGCGCAAAAAAGGAGAGTGCTGAAGGGCATTTCCGTAATGCAGGCCTAGCGATCGAAGAGTAGTTGACAGTGACGTTGTGTTGTAGGCTGTTGCACGTTTTGTGCATGTTTTAGTCAATATGTTATGTTGAGAGCTCGATGGATTGGATCTTTGGATGTATTTAGAATGTCGATTAAAGGCCTAGCCTTTTACAGTGTTCGATTACAGCGGTCGACTAGACAATAATCAAACATATTTGCTTCCTTTAAATAATTTGTATGTCTCGTTTAAGTTCAAGACCCATTAGGGACGTATAAGATATCACAAAACCAACAAAGCTATATATATATCTCCCTCACTATATATTAACTAACGCTGTCGTCGCTATCTTTATGCGTACAAGACTTCACCCACAGACTGATATCGCGCACAAATCTGCGAGCAACTCCTATTTTCACACCCTGTTCGACATAAAACTCGGGCTTCACCTCACAATAAACCTGCTTAAGGTCGAGGCAATTTTCCAATGTGATATCACGGGCCTTTTTGATATTGTCTTTGAAAAGTTCAGTGTCCACCCGGGATAGCTGCCAGTCAGTGTAGTTATCCACTGCTACTTCAAAAAGTCCGGGAATGTCGAAGCTGTCAATCTGATCTGAACTCGACATATGTTTATCAATGTTGCCTGTTGGAACAGTTGATGCCGGAGATGACTGGGCCGGCAGGAAGTGAATGTTGATGGGAGGGATTAATCCATTCCCTGTGTTAATTGATTTCTGTGCCTTTTCACGCTGCTTTTCGTCCTCTGCATACAACCTCTCCCGAACCTCATATGGAACATCGTCATGGTTCTCTAGGACATTTCCGTCCTCCACGTGCTGAACAAGACTTCTCAGATGGTGTGAGAGGAGTTTATAATGCTTTTTCCCCGCCGGATCTAACCAGCAGAACTGGCCGTTATGATGGCACGGTCGACCAGGGCAACGCATCACCTTGTACACGTCCCGCCAGGCTGCAGGTTGCCCAGAAGAGCGTTCCGCTTCCATTTGGGCATCCCGTTCCCCTAGCATCCTCGTTGTTGTCGATGTTGGTCCTCTTTTATCCGTTCGAGGAGGTGGGTTGCTGTCCTCCAAGTAGTTGATAGTTATGGATAGTCTTAACTACTTTCCTGCATGGAAAAGCGTTCTCCACATCAGAAGTTGCTTCTCTATAGCGGTCCAATCGACATCAGTATATTCAAATTGTTTAGTGAGGTCGCGATGTTTACGATCATTCACAGAAACCACGATCGTGGTATCATCTAGTCTCACGCGTTGGTTGGAGTTCTTTTTCCGGTTTATGATCTTTTTGGCCTTCTCGGTGATTGCTTGCCAGTAGAAACGTGGCTTCAACTCCAGATCTTGTTCAGTGTCTTTCGACACAACCCGGTTATTGATGGTTACTTTCCATTCGATGATGTATAATATACTCTCATCATCCCAGTCAGCGTTGTGAGAGAGGCTAACTTGCCTACGCAGGAGTTCAGGCAATGGCGTGGAGGGATCCTGAGATGTACGCGCAGGGGAGGGGTTACGAAATGATGGCGTATCGAAGCCGAAATTCCCAGGGGTGGGAGCATATGACGGAGTCTGTTGCCACGACTCGAGCTGCGTAGCGTAGTCGTTTTTGATAGGGCTGCATGCCGTCTCTTCAATGCAGTAGATGCCGCTGAGGAGCCTAGAAAACATCATATGGCGTTAGTTCCGATGAGTAAATTATGCAGCACGGGAAAAATCTCTAACAAGCCAATGAGAATAATTAGGACAGCCACAGGCATTGTTTTGATCTAGCCCTTGCCGCAAATAAGCTGCTAGCGTTCTCGCGAAGGAGGTGGTACGGCAACTCAGAGTTACTGACCAGGTCTGGCGTGAGGTACCCCGCCTTTGTAACGTGACCTGCACAACGGGCCGTCATTTTTCCAGATCTGGCAGCTCGCATTCCCAGGCCAACTTGTAATTTCCGTATGGCAAGTGCGGCTGGATCAAAACCGAGAAATGCTGAGGGACATATCAATTGAATGTTTACATACGAAACATGTCCCACATATCATAGACCATGTGGATCTCCCGGCCCGTCCCATATTAATCCCAAGGTTCGATCTGAGCATGAAAGAAAGTTAGTGTCTAGCTGGCGCTGACTAACCCGATATTCCGTGGCTCGAGCGATACGTAAGCTCGATGGGAGGAACAAGCTGATCGTATTTTAGAATTATCCCGGGCCATATGGCAGCATGCCATTGGTCAATGATTGGATTTGATCCTTTCAGCCGCTCCAACACATCAGGGGGGGAGCCACTCAAAAAGTCTAACACGCCTCATTTCTTCTCCCCATGTCATTCCCCATGAAAGTTTTCAGCGTGCATTGACATTCTTTGGATTTGCCCATGATGAGAAGTTGGATGAAGAATTTCAGTATTTCTCACCGCAAGAAGTCCAAGCCACATCATAGTAAGAGTCAACCCGACCAGTCTGTGGTCCCTGCACCCGTCTCGATTGCCGCAGCCACACCGCCCGATGGAGTCAACACTCAGGACACTTCCCTATCCGAAAACCTATGGAACTCTGCCTATGATGAGCTGAAACCAGAGGAGCAAGATATTCTGTCTGCAGTACAAGCCAGTGCTGAACCAGAAACGGAAGAAACCCAGGCCGAACACATTGTTGATGGGGTTATTCAAATAACCGAGAAACAATACAAGGAATACCAGCAAGGGGGCATTAAAATCCGTCGGTCAACAGGAGAAGATATAGATATTCGAAGGGTGTCACAGAAAATACTTGATGCTGCATTGTCGTTCAAAGATGTTATCACTGCTGTGGTAGCCTTTGATCCCACCCACCATGCAGCAAGTGCGTGGGCAGTCGTTTCCCTTGGATTGACAGTAAGTCATGTCACTATCATTCCAAAGCAGGAGACTGATATTCTCAATTATAGATGGCGAAAAATCGACTTGACTTACGAGATGCCCTATTTGAATCGTCGGAATACCTTGCAGATACTATTACTCGATGCACCTATATTGAGCAAAGGTTTTACCACAATAAGTCCAAGAAAAATATTGAGATAGGCCGTGCGATGATTGAGGTTTATAAGGCCATTCTTCGATATGCAGCAGAGCTATTGGTTACCCAACAAGCCAGCACCAGAAAAAAAATGTTGATTAGTGTCACACTCATAACCAATCAACGCCTCACCGAACTTCGATCGTCTATTGAGGGACAATGGCAGAAGCTATGCCAGTGGGTCCAATTTGACGCCTTAGATACCATTTTACAAAATGGAGAAGAAGCAGAGTCCCGGCTAGCTAAAATCGATGAGCAGGTAGCAGAATATCTACAAGCTCTTATCAAGAGTTTTAGTCTACCGATCGCGGAAGGGGCATCATACGACTCATATGAGAATCAGCACGGAGAGAAGTGCCTTCCGGGCACCAGACGTGATCTTCTTCACCAGATTACAGACTGGGCCGACACATCCGACAAATGCATATTTTGGTTAAATGGTATGGCAGGAACTGGCAAGTCTACCATCTCCCGGACGGTCGCAGAGTCACTACAGAAGAAGGGACTACTAGGAGGTAGTTTCTTCTTTAAAAGAGGCGAAGCCGACCGTGGTAACGCAAGGAGATTCATCTCGACAATAGCCCGACAATTAATGGCTAGTCACCCACATTTAGCCCCTGGCATGTTAGGAGCAATCCAGGATAATGCAGACTTGTCAACAAAGGCTCTCGATCAGCAATTTGAGAAGCTCCTTCTTCAACCACTGAGCGAGGGAGAGCAGTATGAGACCACTTCCGTGGTTGTGATAGATGCTTTAGACGAGTGTGAAGATAATGACATTAAGGTTTTACTCAAACTCTTGCCGCGACTGCAAGAATTGAAATCCTTTCGTCTACGGATATTCCTAACGAGCCGGCCTGAGCTTGCAATCCGCGATGGCTTCAAACAAAACCGGAATCATCAAGATATCTTTCTGCAAGACGTGCCTAGTATTGAACACGATATCCGCGTCTTTTTGCAGCATCGATTTACTCAAATGAAGGAAAATGGGAAGGTCTCCGAAAATTGGCCTGGCTATGAGAGGACGGAGGTATTAGTCAGAATGGCTGTCCCTCTGTTTATTTTCGCAGCCACGGTTTGCCGGTTCATTGAGGAGGATTATCAAGTCCCGGAAGACCAGCTTGACATAATTCTTGAAAATCCTCACTTAACATCCTCGTACCAGATGGAGGGAATATATCGGCCAATTCTTGAGCACCGCCTCAAAAACTCATCGGTGTCTCAGAAAGAATTCCATGCTATAGTTGGCGTTCTTATTCTTCTTGCTAATCCACTGTCAGTGACTGGCCTTTCCGGGCTTATCGGTATGCAGGAAAGAACAATTATAGCTCGCCTAGGCGCGTTTCACTCTGTTCTTAGTGTCCCGACTGATCTTGGTGAACCGGTGCGCATTTTGCATCTATCTTTCCGGGAATTTCTCGTCAACACCACAGAAGAAGGCTTCCAAGTGAATGAGAAAGTAACTCACGGGGAAATACTCTCACATTGCCTAAGGGTCATGAGGTATGGACTTAGACATAACGTGTGCGCTCTATCCAGCTATGGGACCCGGCGGGCAGACATTGCGAGTCAAGTCATTGATCAGCATATTCCGCAAGCTCTACAATATTCCTGCCGCTACTGGACGTATCACTGGAAGCAGATGGGGACGCAGGAACGGGAAAATGACATATTCTCTTTCCTGAAGGTGCATTTTATCCATTGGCTAGAAGCAATGAGCTTAATGGGACTTGCCTCTGAGACTGTTGGTACGATCTATGCCCTACAGTCAGGGTTAAAAGTAAGTTTCTATCTGTAAGCTGTCACGTACGGCCACTAATTATTCTTAAAAGGATGATATGAGTAGAGAATTAGCAGGCTTCTTACAGGATGCCGACCGATTTGTCTTGAAACACATCCAAATGATCGATAATACCCCGCTTCAAGTATACTGCTCTGGGCTCGCGTTCTCTCCTATGGATAGTGTTATTCGAAAAACCTTCCACGACCAACGACCTATTTGGATGCCTGTCCTACCGCAAGTGCAGAAGTCATGGAGTGCGGAGCTGCGAACGCTTGAGGGCCATACGTCCTCGGTTGCCTCTGTGGCCTTCTCACCGGACGGCCAGAGGATCGTGTCCGGGTCTTGGGAT